>NW_015640039.1:427043-446917 GCF_001515625.1 Sinocyclocheilus rhinocerous
ATGAAATATGCGCTAATTTGCATACATTTCTAGTACAAAAATCTAAACACTGGATGATGTCAGTTTCAAAATTCTTGTTTAATTTTTTTGACATATTAGAGTCAAAAGTGTTTACAGAGGGAATTTTGGGTATCTCATTTTTGTCACTCCATAATTCAGAAAATGCCTAGAACGGACAAAAAAACCCCTATATTTTCATAATTTTTAGGGGATTAAAATGTTAATCATGATTAAAATAATCAAGCAAATTATATATGAACAAATCTCTCTGTAAAAAGCTTCAGGATATCGACCGGAATAAAAATGCAAAGTTTGGTGTGTGTAAGTACTACTGAAGTGGAGATTTATGGCTCAGCGTAGGAGAAAAAACTCATTTTGAGAAAACGGCCTTTAAAAATATGTATTGTAATTGAAATCTATTGACACAGATAGATAAAAGTGCTATAAAAGAAACACTTAACAGTGTCTTTTGGATGTTTTCTTTCCACTAGTCTGAAAAAAAAAAGACTATGAAAAAACAAAAAGCCCAAAATCTCAAACTTGACAGGTGCATGGAAAAACAGTGTTTTTGCCTGCAGTGTCTCCCCGTAACTTTAACATAATGGAATCTTAATGTTTAATTGAATAATATCATATCATGTAAATATCATGTTGTTCTGTCTCCAGCCCCGCACCCCCAGTGAGGCCAGGCGCTTTTACACCGGGCGGCCCGTCCACCTGGACAAGATCCTCATGACTAAAGTGAAGGTCCCGCACACATTCGCCGTTCACTCGTACACGCGTCCCACCGTGTGTCAGTACTGCAAGAGACTGCTGAGAGGACTCTTCCGCCAGGGACTCCAGTGCAAAGGTCTGACAATCCTGCTCAATAATCCATCCTGACTTACAAATTAATACTACAGTACAACAGCTAGGTAATTGTATTCATTCATGTTGTATTAGTGAATTCCACACTAATATGACTGCATAATGACTCATATGCAATGACAAGGTGATCGGAGGATTGAGTTTGTGGTAATGATTGACTGACTGGACATTCTTCAGTCAAATACATAAATGCATGGACATAAAATATTGATTTGAGTTTAAATTAAATATTGAGTTGAGTTGAAATTATGTAGTTATCTTGCTTGTAGATTATCTTAAAATAACAGTAAAAGTACACTTACTATGTACACTCTCTTTTAAAAAAAGGGTCAGTAAGTTTTTTTTTGTTTTTTTTTTGTAAGTTTTTAAACAAATTAATACTTTTATTAATCAAAGGATGCATTAAGCCTATCAAAGGTGACAGTAAAGACATTCGTGCAAACATTTATCTTTCAAATAAATGCTGTTCTTTTGAATTTTCTATTCATGAATTCATCCTTAAGAACGTATCATGCCCCCCACCCAAAAAATAATCAAATCAGATAAAATAGAAAAACAATATATATACTGTATATAACAAATGAAAAAAAAAAAAATAATAAAAATTTCCAGATATTTTTCAACATTAATAATATTGAGAAACGTAAATTATCAGCAAATCGGCTGAAAATTCAGCTTGGCCATCACAGGAATAAATTACATTTTAAAACATATTCAAATAGAAAACAGATTTTCACTTGTAATTGTATTTCAATTTATAATTTTACTGTTTTTACTTGATTTTTGATCAAATAAATGCAGCTTTGATAAACATAAGATACTTTTAAGAGCATAAACGACCTAAAAGACTTTCAGAATCATTAAAAAAAAAATCTTACTGACCACAAGCTTTTGAATGGTAATGTAGTTCGTAATATAGAAAATAATTCTAGCAACAAGACAAACATTAATAATAATACAATAGTAATTTAAAATGATTAATTATTCAAATTAAGTGACCTTTTTCTATAGTCAAGTAGTGGACTTATTTATACGTATTCTACATGCGTATTAATTTAATTTAAATGATTTATAATAATTTAAAACCTATATTAATTTGTAAGATTTAAATTTGATCTAATTTTTTAATATTTGATTTTATGACACTTGTTTTTTTCCCCCTTCTTTTTTAAGACTGCAAGTTCAACTGCCACAAGCGATGTGCATACAAGGTCCCAAATGACTGCTTAGGGGAGACTCTCGGTAATGAGTGTGAGAGAAACATTGTTGACATGATGGACATTGTTAACACATTTGGAATATTTGCTCTGTTTCTTCTGCTTCTGCAAACATGTAATTATTGTTTGTCACTTCACGGTGCTTGTGTGTGCATTTTTGACTTCTTTCCCATCTGTCTGCCTCTCAGACATATTAAGTCCAAGCACAGACATGGAGGTGCCGATGGACTACAGTAATGAGTATTCTGACACTGATAAGTCATCTCTGATGGACGACTCAGATGAGGCCTGCAGTATCCCCGGGTCTTTCTCCCCAGACAGCAACCAGCATGGAGCCAGCGGAGACCAGAGGTAGTAAGACAGGTTTCAGACACACAGACAAAATTAAGGCCTAGTCACCGTAACCACAAAATTGGAAAGAATAATAATAGAGTTTTATGCAACTCAGGCTCATTGGAAATACGTGACTGTCTACTTTTTTTGCGAAAATGTACCTATATATAA
This sequence comes from Sinocyclocheilus rhinocerous, assembly GCF_001515625.1. NCBI lineage: Eukaryota > Metazoa > Chordata > Actinopteri > Cypriniformes > Cyprinidae > Sinocyclocheilus > Sinocyclocheilus rhinocerous. The sequence goes on from NW_015640039.1 coordinate 429,632, forward strand.
ATTTCACTAGAGTTTCCAACTGAAATGAACACTAGTGGCAATACAATAGCAACAACTTTTGTTCATTTTCACAATTTTGTAATCTAATAAATTGTATTGTTTGCATAACATAACCAGCTCCATATGTATGGCTTTTCTTGACATAGTAAACTTACTCGATAGCTCACCCGGTAGAGTGTAGAACTTGCGATATGGAGCACTCTGGTACGAATCTGGTGAAAAAAGAGACACGACAATCCACAAAAGAGGTCAAAGCCTTGCACAAGGAAACTAAAATGGCATGGTTGCTTCAGCAAATGTGTTTTTATCTCACATTTGCTTTTGTTAATACTATCAGTTATGTAAAAAAAAACGCTATTAACGCGATTCAGTGCCACTCACCGGACATGTCATTTCTGAAATGCCGTGATATGTACAATAAGCAATGTAATAACTAAGAAATTTAAACACACTATTTAGCGTCACTCACAGCACATTTTACCCGAAACTGCTATGAAACATGCTACAAGAAGCATACTATCATTTTGCAATGATTTTGTACCCACAGGCATGTTATTTTTATGACACTTATAAACCCGCATCTGCAATGGAGAAAAAGAGATATCACTGATAAGCACCTATTGTGGACATGTCATCTGAAAAGTGCAGTGAAATATGTATATTTGGACTAACTATCTCAGATTTTGAGTCATGAGTCATGTATTTCCAATGAGCCTGGGATGGTTTTATGGCTTATACAAATCATAGCAAAATTACAAAAAGTGTACAAGCCCTTCACATCAAGTGTGAAAATTCAATTTACAACTATGCATTCTCATATTGCAGGTCAGTTTCCCTTTGCAAAAAAAACGAACTGACCAATAAGATATTAGCTTTTCACAAACTATTCACAATTCATGTTGTTTTGGTGCATCTTTCTTTGTACGAATAGCTTTTATTCAGCATACAGTTGCCTGCATACCTCTATGTCTGCCACACACCTGGATTCTCTTATAAGATCTCATAATTTATGGCATGTGTGATGTTTCCCCAGTGCTAATATTCCTCTGATGAGAGTAGTGCAGTCGATCAGGCAGACCACACGTCGCTCTAGCACAGCCATCAAGGAAGGCTGGATGGTGCACTACAGCAACAAGGACACACTGGTACTTCCTCTGACTGCTGGCTGACCTGAAAGGGATAATTTACCCAAAAATGAATATTCTGACCTCATTCGCTAACTCTCATGTCGTTTCAAACCTGTATGACTTTTTTCTTTGGAACTGAAGAGGGGATCTTTTGAAGAGCATCTTACATTTACCAATAAATCTTCCAAATGGCTTTAGAATACTTAGATTACTTCAGAAGACTACAAAATGGAATGCAGAAGTCAATTATTAATGTATTAATTCAAAAATAAGAATAAATATGTTCAAATTCACAAATAAACATATTTAATACGGCAATATTTATTTTATTTCCATTTAGTTTCATTGATAAAATATTTAAAAATGCAATATATACATACGTATGTTTGTGTGTGTGTGTGTGTGTGTGTGTGTGTGTGTTTTAAAATCCAGTATATATATATCCGATATATATATATATATATGGACCACTTTAATGTATTTATTTATTCATTTACTAGTTTAGGTGTTTTGAGTCTTAAAACACCCAGTTTCATTATATGGAAAATAGTGACAAGGATTTTCTTCAAATAAATTGTGTTCTACAGAGTTTGAACGATATAAAAATGAGTAAATTAAGTCATTTTAGTTTTAATTTTTTTTGCGTGAACTATTCTTTTAACACAGCCAGAGTTTTCTGTCTAGTCTTTACACTATCCTTACCTCACTTCCAAACACCCTATCGATATTTCTTTATATGTTCTGCATCAATCTGCACACTTGCGCTATAATATCAGCAAATCTTCAGCTTTTAAATCACAGGCTATTCTGAGCGTCTTCTGCAGGAGTGGGTATTGATTTGTAGGAATGAATAGCAGTAAATGCCACTCATAGTGTTTGGAGAGTATTTTCACAAAGAACGGGGAAAAAATGGCTGAGGCATTTTCTCAACATTGATATATTGACCTGTTCTCGGCCTCCTGTAAAACTTCTGAATTTCTGTGTAGCATTTTTATACTCCTCTTTAGCCTTTTCTTTCTAACCTTCCTCCTGGTTTTTCTCTTGCGTCCTCCTCTTCTCTTCAGCTCTGTTTATCCTTCGCTTTCTTCCTCCTGTCTGCTGGGGTGAATCTGACCCCAGCACCAACTCCTTGTTGAGCAATGACCTCTGACCTCTCACCCCACCCTCCAACAGAGGAAGAAACACTACTGGCGCCTGGACTGCAAATGCATCATCCTGTTTCAAAACGACACCACCAACAAATACTACAAGGTAGAATCTCACTTTCTTTTGTGTTTTAATGACTGTTTATTATGAAAGCATGCTTCCGACAATGTATGAAAAAAATACAATAAAATCAAGTCAAAATGGTAATTGCAACCTTTTATCTGACAATTTGGATTTTTATTCTCACAATTCTGACTTTTTCTTGCAATTCTGAGAATGAATTCAGAATTGTGAGATAAATAAAAGTTGTAAAAAGCAATTTGTTTTTACATTTTTTTTATTCCACGTTGGAAACAGAAAAACTATTGTGAGGATGTAAACTTGGAATTGCAAGAACAAAAGGTAGAATTCTCAGTTTATATCTCATAATTCTGAGTTCAGAGTCTTGCAATTCTGACTTTTTTCTTGCAATTTTGAGAAACAAAATTACTAAATTACACAATTACTTTTTTAATTCCATGGTGTGAAAGAAATTCGGAAACTTGGAATTTAAAGAACAAAAGTTAGAATTTTTAGAGTTAGAGTTTGTCTTGCAGTTCTGAGTTTACATCTTGCAATTCCGACTTTCTTTTCTCAGAATTGCAAAAGTCAAAATTATGAGATATAAACTTAGAACAATTCTGAATTTTTCTCAGAATTGAAAAAAAAAAAGTCAAAATCGTGAGATATAAACGGAACAATCGTGACTTTTTCTCAGAACTGCAAGAAAGAAGTCAGATTTGTGAGATTTACACTCCGAATTCTAACTTTTCTTCTCGCAGTTCAGAGTTTATATCTCGCAATTCAGTTTTTTCATTTCTGCCACAGAATAAAAAAAATAAAAAGGTAATTGAGACCTTTTTCTTTACAATTCTGAATTTATATCTCACAATTCTGACTTTTTCATAATTGCGAAAAAAATAGTCAGAATGTAAAATAAAAAGTCACAATCACTTTTTTTTTTGTTTTTATGTATGTATGTATGTATGTACAGCATTTATTAATTATTTTTTCCATCCATCCCATGGTGGAAACAAGCTTCCCACCGTTTATAGACATTGTGAGCTAAATTGCACATGGAAAAGGAGTTAATGTGTGTGTGGAAATGCCACATTACATTATGCATTATGCGTTCACAGTGACAGATGAAGCATGAATATTCTGGGTTCATGAAATAATGCATTATGAATGGTTTTCACAAGCTGGGGTGACTTCACATGTAGAATGTGAACCTGGTTTGATGTATCATTTCAGTTAATTATCTCAACTCACATTGGCATTAACCCAGACCCTGCTTTTAAATTAACCTTGGCGCATATTGTCTGCATGATTGAGGGTCTAATTTGCCCCTTTGCCTCCCTCCACAGGAGATCCCGCTCTCAGAAATCCTTGAGGTCCGCCTGGCAGGTGATTTCTCTCTCGTCCCTCCTGGCAAGAGCCCCCACTGCTTTGAGATCATGACGGGTACCATGATCTACTTTGTTGGTGAAGACCCCAACACCACCCCGTCCCCATCATCCAGTGTGTCTGGTCTGCCCATCTCCACCAGCCCCAGCAGTGTTGCGCCCAATAGTGGGGTGGGACGAGAGTTTGCCAAAGGATGGGAGACTGCTATACGTCAAGCCCTCATGCCAGTCATCTTCCAAGACAACCCTCCAGCCGAAGGTCATACTCCTCACCGTAAGTGAGATTAATTCTAAGAAGAAAGGAGTGATTCTGCATACATAATCACAATAGGGGTCACCGTTATGAAACCTAAACAAATCATTTGGTTATGTGAAGAATTTAGTTAGACATGATGCTATGATATGATAATATAATATGATGCTCATTTGATGTTCATTTTCTTAATTTGGACTATTTAAAAATACATGAATGGATGGATGGATGGATGGATGGATGGATAGATAGATATTTTTATTATTTAATTTTAACATCCTTATTTGTCATTGACCTTTATACAGTACGAGTATAACACTATAAAGTGAGACTAATATGGTTATTAATTTGATTAATTTTCAGGGCAGGCATCAGTCAGCATCTCAGTGTCTAACAGTCAGATTCAGGAGAACGTGGTGAGTAAACATGACCTTTAAAGATGCGATACATCACATAGTCTGATGATGACAAAGATGATTATGATAATGAGTAAGATAATAATAAACGATGATGATGTACCCAACAGGACATTGGAATGGTGTACCAAATCTTTGCTGATGAGGTTCTGGGCTCTGGACAATTTGGTGTGGTATATGGAGGTATGTCTATGACTGAAAACCAGATTTTTTAAATTTCTAAACATTTGCTAGGGCATTGCTATACGGCTGGTGTGCTTGGTGGTTGCCAGGCTATTCTGGATGGTTGTTAGGTGTTTTCTTACTGGACCATGTAAACAGTGCACATGCACCCTTAAGATGTTATGATATTCTAGACTGAAGTCCAATTTGGGACAAGTTACGCTCTTAAAAATAAAGGTTCTTATTGGCATTGATGGTTCCATGAAGAACCTTTAACATCCATAGAATCTTTAAGGAAAATTTTATTTTTTATAAGGATGCCCGATATTATCGGAATGATATCGGAATCGTCCGATAATGGCTTAAAATGAGAATATAAGGATCGGCCCGTTATGATAAATTATGCCAATATGCCTTGCCTATAAGATAAATAACTCGCATGTGATCAGGGTGTGCTAGCGATAAGATCAAGTCAGCAGTGTGGTCATTCAGGGAACTTTTGCCTAAATGTTAATTAGATTTAATGCCGTTTATTTACTTAGGGGGCGCTGTTGGCCTATTTGTAATAAAATGAAAGTAAAACACATAAATAACATTAAGATTGTGTTAAATAAATAAAGCAGTAATTGATGTCATAAAATCACGAGTATGCTTTGATTTAAAGGTCAGAAGCTATAGCTTACATGAATAAAAATCACAAATATTGCACTTGTAAATTAAAGTTTTATATATACATATTTATTCATTAATGTGTAATGTTTTTTTTTTTCCCAAACAGATTATGAAACTTAAATTCAAGGAGCTTTAAAAAAATAGACAACATATTTTTTTTTTTTTACAACTCTTTTACTTTTTGCTTTTTAAATCTTCAAATAATTTTAATGTTTCCACATCTGAGAAAGAAACAAAAAATGCAGTGATTGATTTAAAGTTGACTTATAGTTATTTTCAGCTTGCAGTGTTCTCTCATTGTAAAATAACTTAATTATTGTAAAAAAAAAAAACTCACTAAAATGAACAATTTTGATTATAATCTCTGCACAGGAGAGAGTTGATGTTGTTTCCAAATAAAAGGAAATATATCGGTATTGGCATCAGCAATCGGCCAAAATGAGTTGAAAAATATCAGCATATCAGATATCGGCAAAATCCTGTTCTTTGGGGAACCCAAAATAGTTATTCTATGGCATCACTGCAAAAATCCACTTTTTGAATCGTATTATTTTTTTTTTCAAAAGTTTAAACACCAAAAATGGAATTCTTATTCATAACCCTTGTCATAAGTATATGCAATAGCAAGCACCACTAATGATAAGCAAAAATGGACCTTTGCAAAAGATCTCGCATATACAACACATAATCATGTCCTCAACCCACACAGGAAAACACAGGAAAACTGGCCGGGATGTAGCCGTGAAGGTGATCGACAAGCTTCGGTTCCCCACCAAGCAGGAGAGCCAGCTGAGGAATGAAGTAGCCATATTGCAGGTGACCAGCAGGGGGCGATAGAGAATCAATGATTCATCACATTGTATTGACTGAATGATAATGAACACATATAACACAATTAAACCTGCTGTGTGCCTGCTGATTGTGAGGACACCTAACATAAGGTCATGAATGCAAATAAGCAACAACGTGACTCACTCAACCGCATCTCTTTATCTTGTCCTTTCATCCTCTCTCAGAGCCTGCGACACTTGGGTATAGTGAATCTCGAATGCATGTTTGAGACACCGGAGAAGGTGTTTGTGGTGATGGAGAAACTCCATGGTGACATGCTCGAGATGATCCTGTCGAGTGAGAAAGGACGACTTCCTGAGAGACTCACCAAGTTCCTCATCACGCAGGTCAGCGCTGCGTTTAGACCTTAAAACTTGCTTCTCAGAGGTTAAGGACTGTTCACACCAAGGACATACGGTTATCACAGTCATTCTAAAGGCCTGTTCACACCAATAGAGATAGCTATAGTCGCAATTAACTACAACTATAATGATAACTATATAAGTGTCCTGTTTATTATAAGCGCATGCAGCATTTTTTCGTCTGCTGCTTTAAAGGTGTCATGAACTGCCTTTTTTATTATTTTGTACTGTTCTCTGAGGTCCACTTATGTTATCAAGATTTTTACATCAAAAAACATAATTTATAATTAATAAGCTATTTTCTGTCCTGTTTTGAACCCCCTCATCAGAACGCTTTGTTTGAATAGGTGTGGCGGATTGCAGACTTGGAAGTAAACGCCCACTGCTATGATTGGCTAATTGTTGTGTATGTTTGACAGCCTACAGCCTTCACAGATGGACGCTGCTGTGATTTAGGTCAAAAACGCATACATACTCAGTACATATCAAACGATCTGTAAGAAGAGACAAAGCAATAGTGGCCACGTAATAAAAACAGTTACTCACACTTGCGTGTTGCGACATTACTGTCGGTTCCAATATAGTCGGCACAGCATGGTCTTTTAGTTTCAATCTTTCTGAAAATCCCGCATCAAATTGTGCCTTGTTTGTAAACGAATCTGCGGTAAAATGAAGTGAACAAAGGACCAAGTTCTTACTGATGCGGTCTGGATCTTCATTAAAAATAAAGTTCATCCACTCTTTTCTAATTTTAAGATCAGAAGGAAGGCGATGCAAAGACTGTTTTTTTTTCCACAACTTCGTACTGTACAGCGTCTTGTTGTATTCGGAGCCATCTTTATTGTTTGATTTCAGCATAGACCTGCATTTTCCTCTCTCGTTATTTACTCTACATGTGCGAATCGGTGGGCGGGGCTAAACAGGCAGCGACGTAGAAGCAGGCGTTGATCTTCTACTCTGGAAGGTGGTGTTTAGCCATGCTATTACATCGTAGAGTGGCACATTCCACAACCTGTCGTTTTGGCAGATTGGCTTCAATATAAGCTGTTTAGACTAATGAGAAAGTTTTGAGTTCTGAAACTTACAGGATGTTTTTTTTTAAATAGCACAATAACCTCATATATTATTGATTTGCCCGCTCATATATTATACATTATTGATATTGATTTTTCAGTTCATGACCCCTTTAAATGCTCTTTCATGTCTGACTGACTGTTGATGTTTTTATTATTCACCACCTGAAAAAAAAATCATTCTGAAAGTGATTCCAAGCATATTGGAATAAAAAAAATTTAAGTGCTTCACGATGCCATAGAAGAACCTTTTTTTGTCTAAATGGTTCCATAAAGAATCTTTAACATCTGCAGAACCTTTCTGTTTCATAAAAGGTTCTTTGTGGCGAAAGAAGGTTCTTCAGATTATAAAAAGGTAAGAAAGTGATGGTTCTTTAAAAAAAAAAAACCTTTGACTGAATGGTTCTTTGGATGGAACCAAAAATGGTTCTTCTATATGGCATCGCTGTGAAGAACCTTTTAAAGCACCTTTAGTTTTAAGAGTGTGTGTCATTATTGTTATAGTTGTGGTGTGGACTTCACTGTTCTCATAGAATTCAAATCTGTTAATATGAACTAATGATGAGTTAAGGCATGTGCCAATCAAGAACTAACCTTAAATACGGCTTGAGTCATATGAATTCATGTGTGGATACCGACCGCCTTAACTACATGTTAATACGTGCCTTTTAGATAATATATTAATTAACACTTTGGGGTAAAATTTCACATGTGAACTCATGTTGTAATATTAGTTCTTGATTAGTACATGCCTTAAATCATCAATAGTTCATATTAATGTAATATTTAATTTAAGTATTAGTATATGAATATTCATGTACTGTTATTGTAAAGTGTTGCAGATAACTATAACGATAACTATGGTAGCATTGTGTTCTGTTTGTTATTAGCACACTGCAGTTTTGTCATTTGTTTTATTTTTTTTTTAAAGAATGCACTGTAGTTTTGTCCTCAAGCTCTTTAAAAGCCAGGTAGATTCTGATTGGCTGTCAAAGTTTTTATTGTATAGTTATCGCTATAGTAATCATTCTTGGTGTGAACGGGCCTTTAAAGACATTATTTTAAACCAGTATCTTCTCTTTCACGCCCTCTCTAGATTTTGGCTGCTCTGAGGAACCTTCACTTCAAAAACATAGTGCACTGTGACCTCAAGCCTGAGAATGTGCTGTTAGCATCAGCGGATCCTTTCCCACAGGTCAGAAATTCAAAAAAACACAATTTTAACACATCCTGATAAAGAGGCATGGGAAACAAAGTACAGCTCTTTTTTCTGTTGCATAATGCAAGGTTATACTTCTTTTCGTTGACTCTTAACACTTCTTCCCACACACACACGGGATGTTCACAGGTGAAACTTTGTGACTTTGGTTTTGCTCGCATCATCGGAGAGAAGTCTTTCCGCCGTTCGGTCGTTGGCACGCCGGCTTATTTGGCCCCCGAGGTCCTGCTGAACCAGGGTTACAATCGCTCTCTGGACATGTGGTCTGTAGGTGTGATTATGTATGTCAGTCTGAGTGGAACTTTCCCCTTCAACGAGGACGAAGACATCAATGATCAGATCCACAATGCCGCCTTCATGTACCCACCCAACCCATGGAAACAGATCTCTCCTGAAGGTAACACAGTAAAATTACACCGAATTTAATACAAGTTCCTGATGTACAATAAAATGTCAGATCAAATTGAGAATATGAGTATATGAAAAGTTAAAAGAGCTGAATAGAGAACACTTTGCGTGGCTCTTCCTGGAAATGTACTTCATAATAACAAAAAGAATTCGATGCATTAAAAGCAGGCTGATCGTTGAGTCGCTCCAACCGCCTTTGATTTTCTGTCCGCTGCTGTAAATCATTTAGCTTCAATCAATGCAGATTTTGTTTGTGTGATCTCTCCGTTTCTCCATAGCTATCGACCTCATCAATAACCTGCTCCAAGTGAAGATGAGAAAACGCTACAGTGTGGACAAGAGTCTCAGCCATACCTATCTACAGGTAATGCCAATATCAGGCTCATGCTATTAATGGCTCTTTCCATGATTAGGGTGCCACATATGATATATATATATATATATATATCTCTCAATTTCAATCTCTATTCAATGTCTGTACGCACGAGACTCGAACCCGCAACCTTTGGGTTACGAGTCCGACTCTCTAACCATTAGGCCACGATTTATGGTGTATGTATACATTCATACACCATAATATTGAGAAAATCGCCTTTAAAGTTGTCCAAATGAAGTTCTTAGCGATGCATATTACTAATCAAAAATTAAGTTTTGATATATTTACTGTAGTAAATTTACAAAATATCTTCATGGAACATGATACTTTGATAGCTTATTTTATGATTTTTGGCATAAAAGAAAAATCTATAATTTTGACCCATACAATTTTTTTTGGCTATTGCTAAAAATATATCCCAGTGACTTAAGACTGGTTTTGTGGTCCAGGTTCACACACATATACAGTATATATACACACACACACACACACACATATATATATATATATATATATAGTAGTCAACATTTGAAGTGGATCAAAAAAGTTTTTCAAAAGTGGATTCAAATTTGTCCTAAGACAAGAATGCATTTTGGTTTTAGGACAACTTTGATGAAAGGTTTTGATCCACTTCAAATGTTGACTAGTGTGTGTATATGTGTGTGTGTGTGTGTATATATATATGTATATATATGAAATATATTGCGTATGTGTGTGATTGTGAGTGTGCATTATACTATATTAATTGAAACTACTATTACTATTAAAAAGATAATTTTTTAATTAAATGAGACGGAAGCAAGAAGGATAATCTAGACAAGGATAAGGCTATTATATTCACATGAAAAAAAATTGGAAATAGGGCTGTAATTACATTAAAAGGTCCACATGAAAGAAGGAAAAAGGACAAATGTGATAAACAACCCCTGAGATGACAAAAATCCAAGTATGGATTTGCAGTAAAGAGAGTTTTATGCTTGACAAGGAAGTTACATTAAGGGCAAATAAGTAATGAATCACAATGAACCGCAAACAAAATGAATCATCATTAGCTGTGGCGTCCTTCTGTCTTTATCATCTCCTTATTTGCTCCGCTCACCTGGTGCCCCCGCCACCTGCGTCCGACGACGACGAGCTGGAGGGTGCAGAGGACGCGGACATGCAGGGGCTGACAGAGCGTGTTAGCATCCTTTGAAGAAGAAACCGAGGCGGAGGCAAGAGGAATGAAGAGTGCCTGCCCGAACTTTTTTAGCGATTTTTAATGCACCAAGAGCGTAGGATGGAGGTAGTCCTCTGTAAGAAAGCATAGCTTCAGGTGTCTTTGGCAGGCCGTCTGAACTCTGACCTCCTTCAGCCAGGACTGCTGCAGATTTGTTTCTGGAATGCAGATATTAAGGTTGGGAAAGAACTACTTTGGATTCCAACATGTAGACACAAAGTCAAACTGTTCATTGTAGGCATGTGCGAAACAAATTTTTTCGAAATGGGCTGGTTTTGGGCTCGTCTCCCCCAACTAGACATCTTTCTTAAGGTACGGTCACATTTACAAGTATTCTGCGTATTTTCGCAGGCGAAACCCAGTCAGTTCAATGGAAATACATGCTTTCGTTAATTTCATGTCAGGACGAAAGATTTCCTCATGTAGATTAAGCAAATGGTTCAAGTTGGTCACACGCATTCGCCACATTTACCAACAAAAAGCTACTTGGTTTGAAAGTGAATTCTGTGTGAATGGAGCTTCATAAATTGCTTAACTATTGACAATAGACAATGGACTTTTTCCCTACGCAATTTTGCTAATGTGACCGTACCTTTAGGGGACAAAATAGAAGAGAATCTTCCAAAAGATCTCGAGACATGGTTTTAAAATGTTGAATATTTGCAGCATCTTAAAAACTTGCAGAACATTCAAAAAACAGTGCAAGATGTGACACAATGGCCAGAGACGTTCTTCTGAATGTGTCTTTCCTGACAGTGGTGCTTTGAAGGTGATGAATAAACTATGTTTTAAGAGTTTTAATGGTCAAAACTGTCTAAAGGTATGGTCACATTTTCCGGTGCCCCTTGAAATTCTGTGGCCAAAATCCAGTCATTTCAATATGCAATCAGGAGTTTCGTGTGAAGTCGTTCCTCGAGCAGATTGCATTCATGTTCATGTGAATTTGCCGCATTAATCAACAGAAAGTTGAAAATGTCTTCTGTGTGAACGGTGCTTCATGCATGGACAAGATACCTTTTTTGCCCACAAAATTTCACCCAAATTTTGACAATGTGACCTAAACTGCTAAAGCGCAGCATGCTTTTAACATGCAAATTAAAGAAAAATCGTTAACAAGTTATAGTCAATCTCGCTAATTGACTAATCGACCATCATGACCCATTCCTAGTTTGTTGTTCACAACAGACTGATGTCAAGCTGATATTCTCCAGGTCAACAGAAATGTATGAGTCATGATACAAATGCAAAGGAAAAAAAAACGTATCTATTAAGCTGGACTTTTTTTCTTTTTTGTGCTCTGTGGTGACGCCACCTTTAGTTTCAGATCCACTTTTTACGTATTACTGAGAACATTTTCACAAAATAACCTGGAAGAAGTCCAAGAGTCTGGTGTTTTCCAGTATCGTCATCAGTTTGCCCTCCATGGGGAAGATGACATGGATGTTATCTTATGAGGACTGATAAGCAGGCTGCCCCTCGGCCTTATCAGCATACAAAATAAGTGCACAAAGACTACCTAGACTGTTCTCAGATCAGCCGCTGTTAGCAACCGGCTGATCTTTGCTTGTACTGGATGTGTATTCTTATTCCTAACTGACCCTAGACCTGAGCATTAGGCTGCATGTCACTGAGAATTAGGTTTGCTTGAAACTTATTGCTATGAAGGACTATTTTGTAACCTTAGAAATTCTGATGTAGTTTGTGGAAGGTAATGTCGGAGCATTGCCAGCAGGTATAATAAACACGGTGATGCATAAATCTGTTGAAATTAATCTTCTTGAGTCATGAGGTTTGAGTAAAGTTGATTTTTTTTATCCTCTTTTCCTGATTGATTCTCAAAAGAATCTAGCAGAGAGAATGACAAAATGAAAAACATAAAAATACACGGAGAACTTGTTCCAGGTACAATACGGCTTAAGCTTTACTGACAGCATCTGTGGGCACAGAAAATAATTTCAGCTTGTTCCCCAGTTTGTAAAAATAAGCAAAAGTGTTGAGTTTGAGTAATGCGCTTACTGTACAGTTGAAGTCTATGGAGAAAAGGCATTGTAGAGGGTTTAATATATTCATTCTTATACCAGTATAATAATTTATCTGTATTTGAGCTATAAATCATCCTTTTAATGGTGAAACTACGACAGACGTTGGGAAAGATGGCGTGATAAGTAACATATTAGAGGATGATGATGTGTTATTAAATGTCTTATTAAGGGAAATCAAAGGAAACATTTGCTCATTTAGTTTTTATAGCACAATTGAAATGGAATAATTGAAAACCATCAAAAGGCACTATATGTCCCACTTTAGCTTAAAAACCAGAGGGAAAACTTGCCACCGCTCTCATCTGATTTGATCAGAATATGGATAATGGTTTTTTTTTTGTTTATGTGTCATTAATGGTACATTTATAAATAGCAGATTACCATTCAAAGGGAATAATTATATCAGTTATATAGAGGCTTATATTTTTTCATTTTAAATTATAATAAGACTAAATTATATATTGGAATTTTAAATATTAACTTATGTCAACAATGCAAGATACAGTGTTTTATTTCAAAATTATATAACAAATCTATTTCAAATAAATTCTGTTCTACTGAACCTTCTATTCCTCGAAGTACCTCTGTTGTCATAAAAATATTCAGCAAATCAGCCATATCAGCATATTAGACTGATTTCTGAAGGATCATGTGACACTGAAGGCTGGAGTAATGATGCTGAGAATTCAGCTTTGCCATCAAAGGAATGAAAGATATTTTAAACTTTATTAAAATAGAAAATAAATTATAATAATACCTCACAATAATAATATTTTTGTCACACTTTATTTTAAGGTCCAGTTCTTGCTATTAATTCAATTCAATTCAATTCAAGTTTATTTCTATAGCGTTTTTCACGATACAAATCGTTGCAAAGCAACTTTACAGCAAATTAAGTTTCGACAATATTTAGTGGCAGCTTATCAGTGGTGACTGTCAGTTAATGTACATATGGCAGAAGCTATTAACAAATCTTTAACTACGACGTTTGCCTCAATAAACTCAATATTATTAGTTGTTTAGTTTAGGTATTGGGTAGGATTAGGGATATAGAATATGGTCATGCAAAATATGTGCTTTATCAGTACTAATAAACAGCCATTATGTTAATAATATTCATGCTAATAACTAGTTAGTAATAACTAACTAAAAACTAGTTAATAGTGAGAATTTTGTCCCTGTTCTAAAGTGTTAGTTTAGGGACAAACTCTTATTAACTTGCTTATTTGCATGCATAGTACTAGCATATAGGCTATTTATTATCAATGGCTTATCCTGCATGACCATATTTTAGATCTAGTTCTATTGCAAATAAATTACTGTGAACACATTTTTTGTTTGTGTTTTTATAAACTGAGGGACACAACTATGTGATAATTGCCAAAATGCCTCAGAAACCGCTGATAAGAGTTCCACATTAATTGAACCAATAACTGCTTTAAGTTTAAACTCAAACAAATATTTCCTGACTGAAACTGTGAATGGAACATTACGTTGTTTCAGATCTAAAAACTCGTTGTTTCTATGAAGTTAAAAACATTAGGAAATGGAAAGTATCATATTTGCCCGGACAGCTTTAGGGAAAGCCCACATGTATGAGTCCAGAAACTGCTCTGTACTCTAGAAATCAGTCAGTTAGTAAGATCAAAGGAAATGCAAACCAGCAGAAACGGGAAGAATATGAAACAAATAATTGTTTTATATTAAAAATATAAAACAGTAATGAACCCCAAGCAGCAGGCAACCACAAAACAATGTGTACAGCATAAACATGAATTATTTAACAATACGTTTTAGATACAAGTCTCATTCCTTACCTGTTTTATTATAGTCAATACTTTATGAAATTCACTGAAAGGTCAAAACACCTTTTGATGAACTTGAGTTGTACCTTTTTATCAGACATAGGTGAACTGCTCCACATTTCCTCATGGAACGTAACCATTAAATAATCAGTTAAGAGAATATTAAGTTTATATAGGGTTAACCAAATTTCTCAGAAGTCTCAGCCTTTACCAGAACATTTCAGACAGAGAAACAGTAGGTGGTTTGGCATTTGAGGAAAAAAAAAATGTTGATAAGGCTTTGATTCAGTTATGATTTATCTATTCAATCAGGTTTTACTAACAGTGGTGTCTTAAAGCGGAAAAACATGACTGAGTGCTCATAATGCAAATTATAGTTTTATTCCATTACAGCCATTATGGCAAGCACAGAGAACATGTTAACAAGTCTGCAGTGTCTATGCTAAACAGGAAGTTGTGGCATTGTGTCAGACTGCCTCTGAGGCAGACTGAACCATCACTGGAAGTTTGTCATCTTCTGTCGTTCACCGCATGTCTGGAAAAAGCTTTTACTCATTGCGGTTCCCTCTAACGCTATCACATGCAGCTCTAAGGAAAAAAAAAACAAAAACAACCTAGCCCTAGCCTAACATCTTCATGTAGACATACATGTGCGAGAGCATGTGGATATCTCTCCTCCCCTTTCTCTCTCTCAATTCATCTCCTCTCCATCCACTCTACGCGAAGTGCATCGGCTGAACCTACTCTCACAGGGTCACTTTTGATCTTCTCCAGCCAGGAAGCATTATTAAAGTGCATGACACCCTCTTCACGTCTGAGGAACTCAGCTGTGCCACTTTTCTCAGAGGTCACACGGGCCTGGAGCTGGACTTGAGGCGGTTCTGGGACTGAGGTTGTAAAGTTACACTGCTGGGATTGGGTGGACACCCTTCTCTGGTTGGAGCTGGTGGAGAACAATTCATAATTCGTTGTGTTGATTCGCAGGTGAGGTTCTTTCATTTTTTTGGGCT
Organism: Sinocyclocheilus rhinocerous; assembly: GCF_001515625.1. Taxonomy (NCBI): domain Eukaryota; kingdom Metazoa; phylum Chordata; class Actinopteri; order Cypriniformes; family Cyprinidae; genus Sinocyclocheilus; species Sinocyclocheilus rhinocerous. Next base: position 445,198 of record NW_015640039.1, read on the forward strand.
GGTTTTGTTACAAGAATTACAAGAATAATGCTGAACCAGTGTGTATGTGTAAATAAGATAAAATCAGAGGGTGGACATGCTTGTTTGTTTCCTGTGCTATAGATAGTAACACTACTAATACGGTTGTCAGACATTTGATCCTAATATTTTAAAATGTTTACAACACTGGGATGCGTATATAGAGCATCCGGCTGCCACGTCTAGTATAATAGGGAGTTTTGAAAGTACATGTTTGTAACATTTTAATCAGACTAAACATATGTTTTGAAGTTAGTAAATTGCATTGCGAGAAATCAAGCAAAATTAATACATTTTGGGAGATGATTATACCTTAGAAAAAGTAGCGGCTGACAATTAATTTGATTTAATATTGTGATATTGTTAAACTATGAGGTGCGTCTTAGAATTTATTTAATTCATAAACTGACAGTCATATAGCATGCAGAAAAATATGGGACTTTCACTTGTCTTCGAAGAGTTATTTTTTCTTGAAATGATGAGGTAGTTATGATGGTTTTAATAATTAGTCATTAATGGAGTAAAAGGGGACAAAATATGATGGTAACCGAGATGATGCACATCCTGGAAATTTCCAAAAAGTGCATCTCAACATCTCAAGGTGTGTTAACCATCATCTGTTACCGTCATATTGTCCCCTCTAAAGCAATGAACTAATCCATTAATAAGTTCAAATTGTTATAAAAATGTTAAAATTGTCATAACATGTCATAAAAACATTGTCATAACAGGCACGTGACAGTCGCCTGATTTATTTAGCAAGTTATTTAATTTGACCGTCTGTTTATTTGTTAGCATCATATATGCAGAATAAATAAGCAAGAAAATGCAGAAAAATGAAAAAAAAACAAAAAAAAAACGAAATTGTTGTTGAATGTTTTAAAAAATTGATTTATTAATTTGTATTAGTAGTGTTCTCAAATGATTAATCGCATCCAAAATAAGTTTTTGCTTACATAATACATGTGTGTGTATATTTATTATATATATATAAATAGACACACGTGCATGTATATATTTAAGAAAAATGTTGTGTTTATATATTAAATATATTTATATATAATATAAACTATATGAATATAACTATATACATGTAAATATTTTCAAAAAATATACTGTATGTGTGTATTTATATATAAACAATAAATATACACAGTGCACACACATATATTATGTAAACAAAAACTTTTGGTAACACTTTCTATTAAGTCCATATTATAATACATTATAAGGGTATTCTTAAGGCATTATAATGAATGCATAATGCATTATATATAAAAAAAACGTTATAATATGTTATATCATCTTATTATAATACATTAAAAATGTTCTTATGAATATTCATATTTACTTATTTGTGGTTATAGCTTTTAAGAGTATGATGATTTATAACGTCTCGGTTACGTACGTTTTAGACAGCTGTTGATAAGTAACTCTGCAACATGTCAACTAGCAGTCATTGGAGTATTAGTAGTATGTCTGGTAAATATATGCTATCACTTTATTTTGATGGTTCCCCAACAGACAAACTCACTAGAAGTAACGTTGCAAGTACGTCAACATTCTACCTACCTTAACCTTAAAGGTGGGGTAAGCGATTTTTCAAAAACGCTTTAGAAAACTGATTCGGGCCAGTAGCAAAACAAACTTGTAGCCAATCAGCAGTAAGGGGCGTGGCTACCCATGGTGTGGAGGAGAGAGG
>NW_015640039.1:446973-460236 GCF_001515625.1 Sinocyclocheilus rhinocerous
TTTCTGTCGGGGATTTGTCGTGTCGTGCCACCCCACATCCAGTGTAGACCATAGATATGTATATATATCTATGGTGTAGACAGCATCACTGATTATAATGAGTTCTATAGTATTTTGTCGCGCCACTCGCATCCGGTGTAGACACAGTGTAACATTGGTTTTGCTTTGTTTCACAGAACTAATCGTTGCCTGGGTTGCGTACGTATATGCAGGGCAAAATCCCTTTTGGGGTAGGGGCGTGTTTGTTTGGGTGATTTCAAATGTCAACATTGGCTACCAGAAATCACTTACCCCACCTAAGCCTACCAATACTCTAATGAGAGTTAGTTGACATGTAGTTGCAAAGTTGCTTATAGTCAATAGACTAAGGGGACCATCAAAATAAAATGTAACCTAACATATAATCATTAATTTTTTTTTCAGTTTAAATTATTAACTAGCTCACATCAAAATTAATATTAGCCTCACAGGGAACACTCAAATAACACTCCACACCTAACCACTTACAAAATGTAGTAAGATACTGTGCAGATCTTAAACAATGTCAAGAGATATAGTCCATTATAAATGTAAAAGTAGATTTAATATGGTGTTCATTGTGTTATAAATAATCATAATTTTAAACGTTATAACCACAAATGCGTAAGCATTATAATGTATTATAATTGTTGTTATGATTATGTTTTAGATGATATAACATATTATAAGGTTTTTTATGCATTCATTATAATGCCTTAAGAATACCCTTATAATGTATTATAAATATGGGCTTCATGCGATTAATCGTGATTATTCTTTTGACAGCCCTAATTATTAGTCTATATTTACATATAGTAAAGCTGGCTTTAATTATTTTTCACACGTGTATTGTAAATGACAAACTGAAATGGCATCTATTTTGCAAAATGACCCCTTTGATTCTGAAGTGCACCATTCTCTCACCCCCCAATAAGATTTTAAATATGTGAAGTGCTTTTTAAATATGTGAAGTGCTTTAAAAAAAAGATGCAGACTAGTCTGTTTTTTTGAGTAATCAACAATCTCCTCATTGCATGACTCAAGGCATTTTTAGGGTCATATGTCTCTGCACTGACTTAACAAAATGTATAGCATGGACATAAAATTTTCCTGCAGCCTGAGTATGCGGTGGCCTCAGGATGGGATTTGGTTAGGGCCATTCAGAGGGGCTGACAGGATGTGCAGCCCACCACTCTTCTTTCCAGACCACTAGCCCGTGTCTCAACAGCTCTCAAGGGTGCTCATTAAACCTGTAATCACAATAGCAAAACAAGAATAAAGCAGTGTAAACACATTACGTAAGCTAAGGGAAAGGAAGCAGAAAGGAAATCTCCATTAAAGTAGATGTGTTTATCAATACTGTACTGTAACTGCTGACTGAAGAGTCCCACATTATCCGACTTCCTTTCTGGACAAACACTGAAAACATTCTACCCAGATTTTTAATAATACTATCACTAAAACAGTTGTTAGACTATCCCTAACATCGAAAAAATCAGTGTAATGCACACCCTCTAATGGCCTTTTGCTTTATTGAGCCCCAAATATGCAATCGGATAAAAAACATGCTGTGAAAACAACAACAGCTGTTCTTTTAAAGGAACACCAAATTATAAAAATGTTTTTTTATGCTTTCAGCAGCTGTGAAAAAAAATGAACTTAATTGTATTAAATGTGCACTTGTAGTGAACTTCAAATCTTAAAAGTATATTTTCAAAACAGATAATTTAATATGAATAAAAAGGCCACTTAAATGTACTTAAAGAGAGTACACTTGCATGAATATGTTTTTAACATGCTTAAGTACACTTTTAAAAAGTGCACTTTGAAATAATGTAAAATTAATGATTTTAAAGTACATTTTAAATCATTGTTTAAATAATCTTTTGTTGTTCTTTAATGTAATGCAGTTATTTTGATGTGTTGACTGATTGCATACTAAAACACATGAACTTTCATTCTAATTTTAATTGAAGTATGTTATTTGAAATTACATAAAGGATTAATATAATTGAATAAATTTGTATATTTAAAGACTTCAGATGCAAAAACCTCTAAGTCCATCTAATATTTTTCTTTTACATGAGCATTTTTATCAGGCTCCTATGAAAATAACATTGGACATTTTTTTAAATAAGACATTCAGTAACTGACTAATAACCTTTTCTTTGCCATTAAAAGGAAAATAACTAAACACAGGAGCCTGATACAAATTGCTAATTTAAAAGAAAAAAAAAATTATTTCGAGGTGTTTGCATCTGAAGTCTTAATTTATAATTGCAATTAAATAATATATTTTAACATGCAATTAAGTGCCTGAAAACATTATATTACGTTTGCACTTAAGTGAATCTTTTAAAGTGTTTTATTTCTGTAATATGCTTTTGAAAGTATGCCAAGGTATACTTATTTTTCACAAAGGAGTGAGTAGGAACACAACAAAACCATGTGATTCATTGCTCACTTGATCCGTTTTGGGCTTTTCACGTCAAACATTCTGAACTTGGAAAATATTATATTAAAGTACCTGTGTATTTCCTTTATGGTACAGCCCCTTTTGTGGTTTGGATCATGTGGTTATGGTTTAAATTAATTTCTTGGCCTGTGTCCATGTTTGTAATATCTGGTGTTTGAGTGGCAACATTTATGTGCAAAATCCGAAAACATCATTATGCAGTATTTAAAATCATCAGAGCATCAGAGATATATGGTGTATGTTGGCATTGGTTTAAAAGTGAATATTACATTTAAACAACAGTAAACAACGTGCAGTTTCTATTTTGTGATGCATGATCTAAATTTCAACCACAACCCTGTTACAGTCTTTAAAGGGCACACCACATTACCCTCTTACTTCATGACGTAAATTAAAAATGAAAAAAAAAAAAAATATGCAGGAAAACAGCCCGACATATTTTGAAATGACTGTATCATTAGCATAGACTTCACAGCAAGTGAATCATAGCACATCTTTATCATCGCTTATCCCGAAATAACCATCAGACTTGAATAATAATGATTCGGTACCACAGCAGAGCTGAAGGGGAGGCTGTTTATGATGCAGTTTTCAATTTTTATTTGTATTGTATGGGAGACTGTTGTGTATTTGCTGGTTCAATCTAATTCTACATCTCAAAGTCATCTTTGAAGCTTTAAGAGTGTGTGCTCAGGTTACCCAACTATTGATTTTTCCTCTGTTTGCACGGGTAGCGTGAATTGTGCACATTGCTTAAAAACCGTCGCTCCGTTAGACCTGAATTGAATTTTAGTGTGACATACTGCTGCTAGGCCAATGACTCTAGCAGCTAATGCTGTTAGTACGCCTGGGTTTGATATTGTGAGCAGATTAAGAAGACCGTTAAGATCTCAAAGTCTCTTGCATGAAGCAGAGGTCTGTGAATACATAAAACTTTTAAAAAGTAATTTGATACTTACATTTTTTACTTGTCTTTGTTTGCAGCCACATATTGTGCAGATAATATAATATTAAGGAAATAAAAGGCCACTTAAAGGGAGCGTTCACCCAAAAATAAAAAGTCATGATTTACTCATACTCAAGTTGTTCCAAACCTGTATGAGTTTCTGTCTTCTGTTGAACACAAAAGAAGAAGAAGATTTTAAAGAATGTTGGTAAAAAAAAAAATGTTGCCGGTAGCCATGACATCCATGGTATGAAAAAAAAAGAAAAGTCAATGGCTAACCAACAACCAGTGTTGGGAGTAACTAGTTACATGTAATGAAATTATGTAATTTAATTACAATATAAATGTAACTGTAATCTGTTATTGAGAATAAATAAATAAATGTGTAATTAAATTACAGTTACTTATGAAAATGTTAACGATTACAAAGGGGGTTACATCTGAATATTTTCACACACATACAGATACAGAAGTGTAGGACACAGAATAGGACACATGCTTATTTGATAACAGTTTTTTTTTTGAAGGCACTGTTAGATTCCAGTGTTTTCTGTCATAGCTATGCAAAGATTTGATTTCAAAACAGTATAATAGCTGTTAAACTATATCGTGTTATGATTTTAAATCTGTATTTAACCTCAGAACAATCTTAAAGTAATAAGAGGTGTTAAAGTCTGAGTTTAAGTGGTGGCTGTGCTTTAAAATTAAATTATTATACTATTAATTTAAGCGATGAAGTATTTTGAAAGTGTGACAGTAATTAGTGTTGAGTACTACTGCAGGGTGAACCCTGCCTGTTTTAAATGTTTGAAAATAATTAGCAGTTGAAAACATTCGTTAAAAAATTAGAAAAGTAATCAAATGTAATCAGTTACATTAATAAAGTAACTGAAATAGTTACACTACTTTACATGTTAAAGGGGTCATATGATGCTGCTAAAAAGAACAGCATTTTGTGTATTTGGTGTAATGGAATGTGTTTATGCGGTTTAAGGTTAAAAAAACACATTATTTTCCACATACTGTACATTATTGTTTCTCCTCTATGCCCCGCCTTTCTGAAACGTCTTTGGATTTGAGACTTTAGTCTTTGCAACTTTACAGATCTTCTTTATGCACCAAGAGCTTGTAACACTCCAAAGAGAAAGGAAAAATTAAAATCGCATCATATGACCCCTTTAAATAGGGTAATTTGTAGGGGTTGAACGACTTCAGATTTTTTTTTAAAGTCGACTTTATTTGATGAAAGTCCAGTCGAAGTCGACTAGTGTTGACAATACATTTCCGCGCTGAATGATTCTGTGTGCTCGCGATCTGCGCATGATTTACGAGCTACTGTCTGTAGCCTATGTGTGTGCGTTACAGTGCAGCAGCGCATTAGATTAGAACGGCGAGATAACTTACCTGTACAATATGTTGTTTAAAATGTGCATTCTCCCGTTCAGTTTTTCGAGCATCCAGTAATATAATCACACGTCTTGTGGAGCGCTTTCAGAGTATGCATTTATTTATCATTTTAACTGTTTGGAAACTGAGAGTAAATGTCAACGTCAAGCTTAAAGCATCATAGCAGAGCATTGAAGTCGACTAGTCGATTAGTCTGTGCAACCCCTAGACATTTGTAATCTGTAACCTATTACATCTCCAAAGTAACCTTCCCAACACTGCCATCAACTTTCATGTTTGGGTGATCTATCCCTACTTGCAAACAAAACTCTACATTAATATGATTTGGATCTGTTTATTTTAATCTTGACATCTCTCCAGATCACATTTTGTTCTTAGCACATGCTTGCCGACATTACACAAAACACATTACTGCACGTACTGTACCAGGACTGGCAGCTGAGAGTAGAGGTGTTTTCCTGTGTGGAGTCCCCCATGTTGCCACGGTGTTATGAGTAGTTGTTTTGCTTCCTGGTCCAAATCAAATGAGCCCACCCTGTTTGCCCACCACAGTCCCCATGCCATTTTGATCTTGAGATAATGTTTAGTTTCTCATGTGAAAATAAATCAGCTCACTTTAAAATATTAGCAACCTCTCCTCAATAAACCACACACACACACACACACACACACACTATCAGGAGGCTGACTCATTCTGTGAATGAGATGTTACGATCAGTTAAACTACAAAGAACTGGAGAAAAAACAAATGATTCAGATATTCGATATGTCATCATGTGGTCCCTGCCACATCACATGTTCCAAAATAAAGCCATATTTAATACATATACTGTAAATAAGGGTGTTTTGTGTGCACATTTCAGTTAATTCTTTAAAATATAATTTTGGTTACTATTTATTCTGATAGTCCACTTTAGACATTTTTCTAACTATAAGTAACTTTCCAACTTTGTCAACTAACTCTCTTTAGAGTATTAGTAAGTGTTAGGGTTAAGTAGTAGAATAACGACATGCAGTTGCAAAGTTGCTTATAGTTAGTAGAATGTCTAAAGTGGACTATCAAAATTTTATAATATTACCATAATTTTTATCGTATTACCATAATTTACGTTACAATTAAAAACAATATACTTATTTCAGATGAAAATGTTTAGTATATCTTTAAATACATATGAAAATTTAATTCATATGCATGTTGATAAAATGTAGCGCTGTCAAACGATAAATCGCGATTAATCGCATCCAAAATAAAAGTTTTTGTTTACATAATATATGTGTGTGTACTGTGTATATTTATTATGTATATAAAAATACACACACATGCATGTATATATTTCAGAAAAATGTTATGTTTATATATTATTTATAATTATTATATAATATAATATAAATTAAATAAATATATACATGTGAATACATGTACATATTTTCAAAATATATACTGTATGTGTGTGTATTTATATATACATAATAAACAGTACACAAACATATATTATGTAAACAAAAAACTTTTATTTTGGATGTGATTAATCGCGATTAATCGCTTGACATCACTAATAAAATGGTCATACCAGTTTTCAATTTGCAAAAAAAATCTTAAATAAACTGTTTTTTTGAGGTTCAAAACAATTCATTGAACAGATCTGACTCAGAAGACTGATTCATTTACAAATTAGACATTGCAAGCCACATAATTTGATGTATCATTCAAGTCTGTATTAGAAATGGAACAAGATGAGTTTTGCATCAAAATGTTATATTTAAGATCAGGGATATACAGTCCATGCATATGAGCAATACTATGATGCTCGTCTTAAAAGCAAGAACAGGATATTAATAGTTCAAGTGCAGCTATAAGGCTTTTCGATGAGGTGAAACTAAGGTCTTTCTTTGACTGTGGTGGGGCTGTTTGATTTTCTCACTGGTCTTGCACTGAAGAGTAAGAATTAAGGGGCTGCAAAACCCTTCATGTGGAGACCAAGCAGCTGTGTAAGACGGCAACAGTGTCTTGAAATGAATTTGAGCAAAGACTGGCAGCAAGTGAAAAGACTCTCCAAAGGTTAAAAACAAGTTTAGCAATAGCACTGAAGATGAACTCAATGGAATATAGGGGATATGCAGGTAGTGATGAGAGAGCTGTAGTAGCTAGATGTGAAATGAACTGATGTGAACCTTATTGGCATTTGTTGTTGTTTTTTCTTTTTTCTTTTGGAAATTGTAAAATGCGTCTTTCAAAGAGATTTCAAAGTGTAAGGCTTGCCACTCGTGTGAATGGAGAAAAAACATGCCATATGTGCGGCATATGAACAGATGTAAAGGCTCTGCCTACAAATATCGATGATCTCCAAGATCTGAGGCAAAAGTTGTTGGAATGCTTTCAAAAACAGAGCCAAGGCTTAAATCCATTATAAACTCAGTCCAGACACATTTTACAAAACTTTTCTTTCCCCCGTCGGCTCAAAAACACGTTTGCTCAGCCATGAATTTTGCCTTTAATATCAAAAACGTATCATAATATATATACAGAGGTAGCAGATTACCTTCATCCATCTGAATTCAATATTTTTGCAATACTTATGCGTTTAGATACAAGCAAATATGAAACCTTCTCTGTGGACTATTATTATAATTATTTCTGTTCTGTTCTATTCTATTCTATTCTCTTTTTATTTTTTTTTGTCAAGTTTGATTCTCCATCGTAATCATGGCACATGAAGCCAATAGTACTGGGGATGACATTTTGCTACTTGTTTAATTTTAAATTAATTACCAGGCTTCCTGCAAGCTGTTAATTTCTGATAAGAATGACTTTGCAAACTTTTGTGACTTTGCAACCTTGATTTGTAAGGGACTGTGGTGTGTATGTGAAGAGATGTGTAGGTGTGTAAAATGTTGCTTTTGTATATAAAATAAGCAACAAATGTGTCTAGCTATATATATATATATATATATATATATATATATATAGCAGTGCGTTGTATTTGAAGTGCAGGTGTTGTTAATCTAAAATGCTTTCAGTGACTCATTGATGTTCGTCTTGGCTGGTTAACCATTACACCTTGCCTTAATAAGAAGTAAAAGGAAAAGTTTTGTGCATCAGGTTGTTCACTTTTCTTTGAAACCACAGACATTCTGCAACTTGCAGCAACCGGAAATGTGTTGTTTTCATTTGGAGTTGCCATTGACATTTTTGGTTATGTGCCTAATCTGCAAAGTAAATTCTGAGTAGATAAATCAGTACATTGTCTGAGCCACACTTTCAGTAGTTCAATATTTGACATATGACAATTATAATTAACATCTAGATTAATCTAGAAAGGACTTTTAAAACATTACTACATTTTGCACCATGACAACATCTGCATCAACAACAATCAACAGCAAAAACGTCAAGCCAAGTTTAACCGTATCATAATGTGTGTTCAAATTTTGAAACCTAAAGGTCAATGGTTTACCACTCTTTCACATGCGCAGAAAGTCCTGATCTGTCATGCAAACTGACAACAGCTGTATGCTTGAATATTATGACATAACACTACAAATGTCAACTAGTGAAAATGCAATTACAAATATCAAGAATTACGTTTTTTTCACTAAATGTAATTCTTGATATCAATAATTTGATTTCTGCGAGTGAATATGTCATTGTTGATATCAAGAATTCACATTTTTATTAGTGAAAATTCCATTCCTGATATCAAGAATTCACATTTTAAGTGAACATTGAATTGTTGATATCAAAAAATCATATCCTGGGAATGATTATTAGTCAAAACAGCTTGGTTAGACTAGAGCTTTAATAATGCTTATGAAACTTGGTAACACTTTATTGCAGTGTCCTTGAAACACAAGTTACATGTACTTACAATAATAGTAATCGTACATTTTGCATAATTACATGCAATAACCCCACATGTACATACACGGTACTATATACTTGTTATAATTACAATAACTGGGTAATAACTAGGTAATAACCCTGAACCTACACCTAAACATACCCTTAACCCATTTAGTTACCTTATATTATCCAGGACTTTCTTAGGTAAGTACACTGTAAGTACGTATACATAAATAAAGTTTAACTCTTAACCATAACTAGTAAACACGTTGTTAGTATTACTCAGTAGTTAAACTTACTGCTGCACAATTACACTGTAACAAGGACACTGCAAAATAAAGTGTATACATTTCACCATAATTTTACTCAAGCAACACTAAATGCAGCCACTAGGATATTTTGTAATAGTGTAAATTCCTGTACTACACAGTCTGTTAAGGAGCCATCCATAGTTGCATTTGTGGTGGTTGCCAAGGTCTGACTACTAAGTTAAAGTATGGTAAATTATGCAATAACTGGTAAATTTCCCACCTATTTACATCAGGGTTGTGCACCATTTTCAACTGAATTATAATTCAAATCAACTCAAATTCAATTGAGTTTGATCTTTGAGAGGGCAAACACGATCTAGAATCACAACTACATGCAGAATTGAGAATTAATGAATTTTTATAAACTATGGACATTTCTGATGCAGATATTTATTAGTGCATTTCTTTCTTTGTGCGCACAGATTATGATGAACGCAACATACAACACAAGCAACCCATCATGTGTGATCATGACCCAGGCAGCAGGTCACCTGCTGATATCTATCTACATCATTGCCTTCATCTTGGGGCTGCTGTTCAACCTGATCACCATCGGGCCCATAATTCAGCAGATCTGCAGAAGGAATGTTCTAGGGATCTACTTGCTCAGTTTGTCCTTCTCGGATCTCCTGTACATCCTCACCATGCCTCTGTGGGTCTATTATTTCAACAACAACCACAAATGGAACCTCGGCCAAGGACTCTGTAGTCTGGCTGGTTTCTTTTACTACTCCAACCTGTACATCAGCATCTATCTCCTCTGCTGTATCTCCATCGATCGCTGCCTGGCCATCACCTTCCCGCTGAGAGTCCAAGTCTTCCGCCGGCAGCGCTATGCCTGGATCATCTGTGGGCTGGTCTATGTTTTCGTCATGGCCTTGCACTCTTTGGTGCTGTACCTGGACAAGTTATCGGATCCACTGGATGACACGGAGCAAACGTGCTACGAGACCTTCCCCATGACGGAACGCATTGCGATGTTCAACCTGATACGGGTCGGAATTGGTTTCCTCTTGCCTCTGGTGGTCATCTCCGTCTGCTACTGGTTGATCCCAACCAAGGTGCAGCAAAGCAGAGGGGTGGATGATCAAGGCAAGCGCAAAGTGAAGATTCTGTCTATGGGGGTCATTGGCATTTTCTCCTTCTGCTTTGCGCCATACCATATCCTCCTGATGGTGAGGTCCATCACCTTCTTTTATTTGGGAGATAAACAAACCTGCAGTTTTGAACAAGCGATGTATTTGCCCTTCACTTGCTCCCTCGCGCTATCCAGCCTGAACAGCGTGGTGGACCCAGTGCTCTATGTTTTGGCCAGTAATGGAGTAAGGGAAGATATGAGGTTGTTCTGTTGGAAAAACAAGCAGACACAGGTGAGAGGAAGCCATCTTGTTGATTCCCAATGGAAGACAAGAGTAACCAACTTGGGTTAAAACCAACCTCAGATCTTTGAAAACAGACTTGCATTTTATAGCGTACACACTGTTTTTGAACCCATTCAGGAATTGTACAAATCAGTGACCATCACAAACTCTCCCAAATTGTTTGCGTTGACAGCATGGGCACAATCTTGTGGATGTGTTCATGTTGTTAAGTTGTGGAGGGTCCGGCAGGCTTTACAATCTGGCGTGCTCCAGCACTGTGATCCAGACACCTGAACTAACTTTTTTACAAATAACTGCCACCGTGTCTGCAAACCGCTTGCTTTTCTGCAGGTGGTAATAGGCAAATTGCACCAAGTTTTGTGAGTAAAGCGTATCTACTGTATAATAAGCTTAATTTACATAGAAAACAATGACGTGTACTGACAATACTGATGCTGCAGCACTTTTTATTGCATATAGAGCCTAGTTAAACTGGATTGTGGCTGTTTGAGATGCTGTTTTTGTGCCGACATACTGTGTATTACAAAAGTTATTGTTTAGTGAATTAGCCACTGTATGACCGTGTCTAGTTAAGCCCAATTCATTTGTCCAAGTCATGACAGAGACCAGAAGAGGGTCAAATCCAAGTCAAGGACAAGTTCACACGCTCCTGAGTTCATGACCAATACCATGACAATATGCTTTTAGTCTGAGTCTAAGACCATATTTTTATGGTTTTGCCCTTGTTCCTCAAATCCGAGTCCAAGGCTATGTTTTTATGGTTTTGGTATTGGTCTTGGTCCTCAGGTACGAGTCCAAGACCATATTTTTGGTATTGGTCTTTGAATCTGAGTCTAAGAATATATTTTCATGGTTTTTGCTTTGTTCCTTGAATCCAAGTCCAAGACTATATTTTCATGGTTTTGGTATTGGTCTTGGTCCTCAAAAACAAGCCAAAGACCATATTTTTATTTTTGAATCTGAGTCTAAGAAAATATTTGCATCTTGGTCCTTGAGTCCAAGTCCAAGATTATATTTTCATGGTTTTGGTCCTTGAGTCCAAGTCCAAGATAATTTATTCATGGTTTTGATCTTGGTCCTCAAGACTGGTTTTGGTCTTGCCATGGACTCAGGAGCATGTGGATAGATTCATTCCTCTTCTGGTCTTTCTCCTGGATTAAACTCCACCCTCTTCTGATCTCAGTCGTAAATCTCAAATTTGGTCTTGCCTACAACATGGATATGTGCAGGCTTTTGTACTCAGACTCCATTATGTCCACTTGTGTGAAAAAAATATGAATTATTACTTTGCTGTTTTATCTGAGATGTGATATATTTATCTGTGTCTTTACGAACATCGAGAGGATGTTTACAAATTACGGATTTGCAGCGTAACAGGACCAGTATCCATGTCTTTGAAGGAGCCATGAATCACTTGAACTTTCTATGTGAGAGCCGTACTCAGCCCAAGTGTTGTTATTGTGGGATAAAGCCTCGCTTGTTTGTCCTTGTTTAATTCACAGACGATTCCCTGTAACTTACCGTTAAACTAGATTTAGCCATTAAAGATTTAATCTGGATATTAAAAACAACTTGTTGCAATGTAAGCAATTTCAATGCACAGCATGTTGCTACTCTCAACATTTTCTCTCATGTAACATTACCGCAAAATAAACAGTGCATTATGAAATAAAAGAAATGTTCTCATTCTGACAGTTATGCCACATTTAGGGAAGTGATGCTTCCGTTACAGCTCTTTAAACGGAGGTAAAATGATTAGTGTTTTATTCAAGAGGTGGGAACATCTACTATCAGTGTAATCATGCTGCTTTCTGAAGCGAGAGCGACCCATATGACACCAGCAAGTGTTCTTGAGGATTGATGAGGAGGAACGTTTGCGTAGCATCTCTAACCGGTATCGCCCACAATACACTTTGTACAGCTTTGTTCACCCACCTTCCGCTAGAATGATTGCCTCTATAGATGAGTGGCTCTCATGTGACTGCGGTCTTCTGTAAGTCTGTGAGTGAGAGTGGCCTTCTGCTCTACTGTAAAATGCCACAGACCATCTGAATGGAGTGATTTTGGAGTGTGAGTGAAGCAATGAATGCTCACTGAAGCAATGAATGCAGGTACTCAAATGACTTTGAGTACCTGATCTGCAGTCTGAATGGTTTAAATGACTGCTCGCTTTCACCTATCGCACCAGACGCTGTGCCATTCAGGGAAGATGGAAATGGGATGCCATATAGTGTTAGAATTTACTTGTTTGTGCTGTCATCTGTCTATATGGGCCAGAACATTTCTGCGAGGTTCACTTAAGGAAAGAAAGCCACATTCTTTCATCATAATAACTGTACTGCATCGCAATAGAACTAATGCAAGCTATTCTGCATTACACAATGAAGCTGCCTATGAGGTCTCGCCGCAACAGGAAGTATGGAGGGATTTAGACGAGAACAGCATAGAACACTGTGTCTGCTTTTCTCTGCTCGAGCAATTGATTTGCACCTTCCTGAATGCAGACAACAGATGGAGGTGAGAGAGCATGTTGATGTAGGAGGCACAACTTGGCATTGCATCAAAATGCAGATAATTGATTTTGTTTAACTAAGTACCTAAGGAGTGAATCTCACGAAAACATTTCCGGGTCACGTTTCACACCAAAATCAATGAAGAATAGGACCTTGTATGTATATACTATTGTTAATAGTATTGGGCTAGGTCGGTATTGGGCTCATTCATTTTATTAAATATAGTAATGCTGCAAAGTATTTTTTTACAATTGCTGCTGTTTTCAAACAAGTGTTGCTTTGAGAAAATCATAATGAATAGACAGTTCAAAAGAACAGTATTTATTTAAAAATTAAATCTGGCTTTACTGTCACTTTTGGTATAATATA
>NW_015640039.1:460444-465538 GCF_001515625.1 Sinocyclocheilus rhinocerous
GTGGAATGATGAAATCACCCTTGTCAAAAAAAATCTGAAAGGATTCCAATAAGTAAACTGTACAGAATTTTAATTAGAGTTTCTATCATATTTTGTAACATTCCTATAAGATTCCTATCTAGGACTTTCTGGGAAGGTGTACAAAGGATTTTGTTCCTATCCTGTTCATTTCCTTTGCAGCAGCTTGTTCTTATATCTCAATTCCTATACGAATCTCATTAGAATGCTTCCAAATTATGATAGAAATTCTAATTCGATTCTTATTGGAATCTTTTAGTATTTTTTGACAGGGGGATGGGATGATGATATGAAACATCATATAAGCTGTCAAAAACAAAAACAAATAAAAATGAAACATCACTTGAATTGATCAAATTAGCCTTTTATTCATCACTTTGACTGACATTCTGAGAGCAACTGACTATTATTCATGTGGCATCACCATGGAGCTTGGAATGACCTTTTGGACTGAAAACCTCACAGGGATGTCTCAGACCACACCAAGTGAAATTTATGGATTCAAAATAAGAAAAGAGGTTATCAGGGTGGTTGCAGTTGGGATCATACACCTCATTATTATTCTCTCAACAGGTCAACCTCTTTGTCATTACAGCGCCTGGTGAGACAAAGGGATTTTGGAATCCATTAGTGACTTTAATGAGAGACCAGGAGATCATATTTGACTTCACAATAACCCAACTTTTTTTCCACATGTAGGCCCGAGTCTTTAATATGGGATTCACAATATATTGTTATGCAGCAACAAACAATAGTGGTGCCTTATGCATGTCTTATCAAACCAAAAGTCTCAATTAGCAATAAAAAAAGCAAAAAAAATATGTATAATGTTTGTTTTACATACACATTAAATATATATTTTGATTAAACTGATTGTTAAATTTTGCTGAAACACATTTTTTATTTGAATTCACTTATTTATTTTTCTATTTTGCAGACAGTAACAGGTTTATAAATTGCAGACATACTTTTATGTAAAGGGTTAAAGCTGTTGATATATTTAGCTTCTTGCCTTGCAACATTAGTAACACAAGATCTCTGAACATAATGTTCCATAAAAAATGATTTCTGGGAATTTTAGAGCCACTTGCTTTTTTCCCTCTGTTTCTTACTAAAATAATCTCTAGCATAAAACAAGAGTTCTGGTCTGAGCACTCTATTTAGTAAAAAAAAAAAAAAAATATATATATATATATAAACCATCCTTAATAGAATCTGATAATTGGAAGTATGCATTAGCAGTATTTGACTGCTTCTTTTGTCCCTGCAAATATTGGTTCAAGGAGCATAAAAGAAAGGGTTGAAGAAATAGTTCATGCACTCACCCCCATGTCGCTCCAAACCTCTTTGATTTTCTCTCTTCCACAGAACACAAAAGGAAATGTGAGGCAGAATGCACTGGCCTGCTCTTTTCTTTACAATGAGAGTAAATGGGCTTTCCAAACTCCAAAAATTAACAAACAAAAAGTGTCTTAGAAGTGGTTCTCAAACTATAAATCGTAAACAGCAGCTTTGTGGGAAGAGACCAACATTTGTATTATTATTCATGAAAAATTTATTCAAAAGCTCACTCGCATTTACATCAATTCAAATATTGCCACAGGTTCAATGACCAAGAGTCATTGAGGACCAAACCCATCATGGAAAAGATACCTTCATATAACATACTAGACAAATAGTGTCTACTTACAGTATACATGTAAATGCAGATTTACCTGCTTACAAAAACCACAAGGGCAAACCAACATATCTTACACCAATTCTCTGGCACAGGAGCTTTTTTTTATTGCATTCCAGCTTTTCCAGAATAATTTTTCTCTTCTATTTGGTAACAGTTGACTCTGTGACATCTATTTCTGGCAGCTTGAAGACAAATGGACATGAAATGTGAGGCATATACAATCTGTCTCAAAGAAACACAGCATGAGCTCTTGGTAAGAGGGAGCAAACTGTTCCCATCAAACAAATCAGTGTCATATGAGTTTCCTGTCTTATGATGAAATATGTCACTGATGCACCACATATAATGCATAGAGATTTGAAAGCCTTCAGACTATTAAGAGGGTTTCATCCGAAAATGACAATTTTCTGTCATAATGTTGTTCCAAACCCGTACGCATTTTTTTTTGTCTTTTCTTTAAACTGTTTTTCTGCATACAATAAAAGTAAATGGGGCCCAGTGTTATTTTGGACCCCATTGACTTTCATTAAAGAGTTAAAATATCTTATTTTGTGATTCAAGATGCAACAAAGTCATACAGGTATACAACGGTATGAAGGTGATTAAATGATGACAGAATTTTCATTTTTGGGTGGACTATCTCTTCGAAGAGAACAAATTATTTGGTGGTTAATTTTATTCTAACAAGCTTTTTTTTTTTTTTTTCGCTTTGCGTGACGAATCTGTCTTTATTCACAGTGGATTTGAATGTGAATTAAATGAGATACCAAGACAGAGGAGCTTATTTATGAGCAAGACCTCTATTCATCTCTCCTCCTCAGAGCACTATTGATTAAGTTTTTTTTTTTTCTTGTCCTTACTTATTTATTGAACATACAGAGTACACAGAATGCTAAGAGCTCAAAATCGTTTAAAAAAAATGTCCAGACGGCAAAGCCACATAATCATCTCTCTGATAATTACTTGATAATAATGCAATTTCATATCACACACCAGGAAAATTAAAGTTGTTCATATCATATAAGCTTACACTCTAAAAAATGCTGGGTTAAAAAGGGACAAACCCAGCTATTGGGTTGTTTTGACCCAGCAGTTGGGTTGTTTTGACCCAGTGATTGGGTTGTTTTGACCCAGCGGTTGGGTTCAAAACAACCCAATAGCTGGGTTTGTCCCTTTTTAACCCAGCGCTGGATTATATTTAACCAACATTTTTTAGAGTGTACAGCTGTAGAGCTAAAGCTATAATTTTTAGAAAACAAAATGCATACAGATTAGCAGCTGATAGCTGTCCCAGTTTATGCAATTTTGTTTTTAACGCTGTACAAATACAGCTTGCTTGTATTTCAGTGTCTGGCGCATTTTGCCATTTGTCTCATTCATTGTTGTTTCCTCTTCTGAACGGCCTATGCAAATTTATGCAAATCCCTGCATGGTTTACCGTGGGAAATGTGGGGCAGACACTTGAAGTTTCTGTAAAATAAGTGCATCATAACTAGCTGACTACCCTGATTGCATTTCACATTAAGGCATAGCGGCAATAGACAAAATTAAAATGGCAATGAAACCAATGGAAAATTTTACACATGTATGAGGGGTAATAATATTTAAAGGCGTTCCATGTTGTCTTTTTGATGCCATTTCTAATACATTTCTAATACATTTTATCTTGTTGTTGTTACCACTGTTGTTATGGCGGCTGCCATAAGGATTTGTACTTTGTGCCATTCCCCAGAGGAATAAAGTGAAAGGAAGAAGGCTACAGCGGTGTGCTGCCAAATGGGAACAATCTAAATGAATATTACTTGAGTGGCAACTTAAAAATGGTTGCTATGGTTTCTCTGAAGCACCATTTCACCCCTGCAATGCTCACTTACACTTCAGCTTTCGAAACATGTTGTCAGTATTGGGCTTGGAGTAGGATTTTATAGTAAAAAAGAGTCTACGGTTAAGTGCGATTTTTTTTTGGCTCACAATGAAATGCACAAAATATTGAATTTATGAATTAAAGAATGATTTACTTTTTGGCTGGATCCACAGTTCTTTTGTGCTTTTGTGCAGTATTTAGGATGCTAGATTCAAATGCATTCGTGCTACTTAAAGGAAAAGTGTCATTTTTTGAATGAATTGTCAAAGTGTAATGTTAAAAATACATATTCCAGTTTAATGTGTTGAGACAACTGTATGTAAGCTATTTGTTGGTTGATGGCATACGAGACAGAAAATTGATGACAGCTGCCAACTTTGGCTCAACCAATGGTGTGAATTTGGGGCCGGACTATCTGTTTGTCTGACCAATGGAAGGTTTGAAAGCAAGCATTGTTAGTGCATTTTCCGTTTGCTCACCCTGTAGTGAGTTAAAGAAATCACACACTTGACATTTTAATGGCGTGTTAATTAATCCACAGAAAAACCATTAGCGTATACAGTCTCTGTGAAGATATAAATAATAAAGATGTGTTCACACCATGTCGGAATTATCATACTGATGAGATTTTGGCTTATATTAAGCATTCATGTCCTTGTAGAACCGGTAATTACTTTGTTAATAACTTGTAAAAAAAAATTCGGAGAGCTCCGAATTGTACCACCAGACCACTGCAATGTCATGCAGAAACACTCAAAATGCCAATGGCTTCAGCAGTAAAATGCAGTTTAGCAATTATTTTAAAATATTTCAAATAAAAAATTCTAGTTTAACATACAGTGAAGCTAACATTGAGTTGGATAACTAATGTCTACTCTTATGTAATAAAAAACAAACAAACAAAACAACAACAACAAAAAAAACAACAGGTTCGAGAAACCCTGATATTACGGAGCCCCTGAAGGGACATGGTGGTGGAAAAAAAATGGGGGTGGGAGGAAATTTTTTTTGCGTTCTTACAGCTTGTAAGTTAGTGGTTCATACAGCTTGTACGTTCACAATGGAGCGGTTCATAGAGTTTTATTTTAGTCCAAGTTCAAACACAGTGAGCTTTGCTTATAGTTTAAGGCATGGTTTTGGGACATTCTAAAACGCTTAATGTGGCTTAATGTACTAAAACAGTGACATTGGAGGCCCAATTCGGTATTAATAAATACCATTAATACTAATAACAATTTTAATAGGCTATTAATAACCTTAATAGCATTACTATCAATAAAGCAGATAGCCATTGATGCAACGTGCTAATGCACGTTAAGCTTTTTCTCCCCCATAGAAAACCGTTTGGCTATAGAAAACGCTTAAGGGAGGCTAATGGACGAAGACCAAAAATCTTGTACACAGTTTATTAGTAAAATATAGCCTATTATGCACAGGAAAGCAGACGAGCCCAGAATATGAATGGAATGTGCAAAGTTTCACGTGTTTTCTCCCACATAGAAAAACATTATAATCTCTTAAGGTGGCTTAA
>NW_015640039.1:466015-477209 GCF_001515625.1 Sinocyclocheilus rhinocerous
TCACTTAAAAAAAAATAACGGCACCTGTTTCTGCATATTGATTGATCTAAATTATTGTAGACTAGTGTAGATATGCAGATAAAGTAATTTTCAGATGCAATGGATGCAATAAATAATAAAATAAATTGGTAATAAAAGTAATAAAATGGGAAAAACACAAACACGAAGCTTGTAAACAAAATAATTTTATATATACAATTTTAATGACATATAGCTTGGTTTTATATGAATACGGTGTTTGTCGAATGATTACATGCTATCAGTATTGATCACACGGTAAAATAGCCTACTGGAAGCGCTGTAGCTTTATAGCTAGCCTAAAAATATGAAAAGTAGCCTACAATACACAAATAACATTTTAAGTTACTTCCATTTCTGAAAAAATTGATGTCATAAATATACGAGTCTGATTTTTGTTTTAATTGTCAGAATCTAGCCTATATCTTACATAACAAAAATCACAAACTTCCAAGACTGTGAGAATGTGCCAGATTTGGCCCACACTCTTGCCAGCCAAGAATACTAATGTATAAGAATATACAATAATAATTTTTAACCGATTAATCGCTTAGGATTTTTTCGCTTGCTGCATGTTTAAAAAAAAAACATGCTAAACACAATTTAAAGTTTTTGAAAGGAAAAATAAAATAAATAGTCACGTAGCCTATTAGTTGCATTTTATTACATTTAGAAATAATACTACCAGCAGGCCTACAGCGTATGTTTTAGCATAATACCAACATTATAAACACACATAGGATATTTTAGTTCCCCTCACTCCAAAACAAATCCTTTAAATTTACCGTATTCAGAACAGACCAAGAATGATGACCAAATGTTTCCATATTCATAATGTATTTGAAGCTAAAAGTAGTGATATGATGCACCATATGTCAAAAATGATTGATGGCTTTGACCTTTGTGACCTTTCCCCATCCCCCACGCGGCCCCTCCCCCACGTAGTGACCACCCACGTTGCGACCACCCACGTTGTGTTGACCCCGGTGACCTATCCAGATGTGAAAACCGGCATATGTGAAATTCCGACGTCAACCTTTGACCTCCGGGGATGAAAAATGATGTTTGTTCAGCTGTATGTATGTGTCCGAGCGGTGATGAAGCAATAATGAAGCCCTGAGGAATGTTTACGTAGATTTGAAAGGTTCGTTCCCACATCCGGGGGGTTTGCCTCATCTGGGGTCCGAGTGTCCGGTTGCATTCCAAGGCATGCTTAGATAAACAGACCCTGTGCACTTCTGTGGAAAATCAGAAAAGAGCTGCGAAATACATAGACATGGACGGTTTATACGCGCCTAAAACTCCTGAGAAGGAATGGGGTGTACAATAAACAGAATAAATAAACAATTTTAACAGATTCTCTCTCTCACCCTCTCTCTTTCTCTCTCTCTCTCTCTCTCTCTCTCTCTCACACACACACACACACACACACACACACATGTACACACAAGTCTTCCTAGGTCAAGCATAGCCATTCTTCAAATGAGAGTTTTACCAAAAACCTCTAAAAACCTCTCTCTCTCTCTCTCTCTCTCTCACGCAAGCATGCGTGCACATTCAATCGACCAGTGTCTTATTCTCTTTTTAAATGAAAATAAAAAATTTTTAGCTTAATGAATAAATAAAGAAATGGGAAAAAATGTCCCAGGTTACGTATGTAACCATGGTTCCCCGAGGGAACGAGACGCTGCGTCGGAAAACGCTAGGGGAACGCCTTCAGCGATACCAAGCTCTGAATCATATGTGTAATCAGTCGAACGATGGGCGAGACGTCAGCGGCGGGTGACGTCATGACCAGGAAGCTTTAAAAGCACGTGAGGTGCAGCCGGCGCTAGCTTCTAAAATAGCAGGTTGACGATTTAAGATGCTGTACTATTTCTTCCAAAATGTTGCTATTGTTGTTTGTATGGGAGTGTTGTTTAAGTTATAAGGTTTGAGAAGAAGATCTGTCTAGCTGTATCTTCGCAAACGAGATCCTTAAGTCTGTATCCCCTCTAAGTCTATCTAAATCCCGAGGACGACGGCAATGCAGTGGACTGTGATGGTATGGCATGGAACAAGACTAATTTTGCAGCTTCGAATCGAATCTCATGCGGACCGGGGTTTAGAAATGTTTTAATTATTCAGTTAATATTACATTTATTCACGCGTTTTAAATATTATCTAGACTTGTTTTATTTCACAGTGTTTTGGGTGCACAGTGTTTTGGGTATAAGGATCACGACCGTCACCATCAATCATTTTTGACATATGGTGCATCATATCACTACTGCTAAACTATTATTTATTAACCCATTTAAGCCCACCGGCAACTATAGTTGCCGCAGTTTATAGTTGTCATTTTCCTTTTGTAAGTATTTTTCTAGATGTTATCCATGTTTTATTTCTCAATGACATGCAAGCAAACAACCAAATAAAGGATTTCAAGAAAAAGAAAAAAGGTATTCACTTCCTTCCTGTCACATGAGGTTGTCAAGTTCCTACCCCTACTTCCAGGAAGCATGGCAAAGGCAAACCCTTCCAAAGAAATGTAATTTTCATGTTACTAATAAGTATTTTTTGTTGACATATACAGTATATATACATAATCATGAAGGTCTCTAGAATCATCCAAACAAAACGTACTCGGTTACTAACGTAACCTCGGTTCCCTGAGATATGGAACGAGTACTGCGTCTGTTTAAGGCGCTTTGGGGAAAAACTATTTTTTCTCCGATGACTGAAGCCTTTTAATAACGCAGTGTAACTGCACGGCCATTGGTTCGTGCTGCATGAGCTTATGGCGGTAAAGCCCACCAGAATGGGCGGGGTCATCTGGCTATATAAGCGGCACATCGCCATATGATCCTCAGGTTACTTCGACTGAAGCGACGACTGAGTCGTACAGCTACATAGCACGGCAAAGTATGCAGTACTCGTTCCATATCTCAGGGAACCAAGGTTACGTTAGTAACCAAGTACGTTCCCTATTGATACTTCACTCGTACTGCGTCTGTTTAAGATGCTTTGGGGAACCAGTACAATCCCGTCGTGCTATGCTAGAGGAGCGACTAATACTTGAACTTGCCTTAAGCACCCAAGGGGGCCCAGAGGGACCAAGTATTTTTCAGGGAAGCCCCGCAAAAGGCAGTAGGGCTAAACTCAAAAGAGGTCGGCCCAGCCTTGTATCATCGTCCTGAAATAATTCAGTAAAGCCTCGGAACTCACTGAGGGCCAAGAGCGTACATGAAGGAGGCAAACGCCAAGCACTGGTTGTCATACGACAGAGTGCCCTGCTATGCAGAAAGGACCCGCGCCTGTAAGGCCTGGATGTCCAGACTATAGAATCTGGCAAATGTGGATGATGAGGCCCAGCCGACCACCACACAAATTTCTGCAATGGACACACCGCTAGACCATGCCCAGGAAGAGGTAACACCTCTTGTTGAGTGGGCTCTTACTCCCATGGGGCATTGAAGGCCCAAGAAGAGTATGCTAGCATAATAGCGTCAATTATCCATTTGGAAAGTCTCTGCTTCGTAAACCGTGCCTTGGTTTCAGGACGACCTTAGAGTCGTCATTCTGTCTCAGTGAGCGCACAGCTCACTGACCTTCTGCCGTGGATCAAAGCGCAATGGGGAAAGCGAACACGCGGGTACAGTGCCGGCATGCGAACGTTCAGACCGGTTGCTTAGTTCCCTGACTCCGCTGTTTCTCTCTCCGAGGCTTGCTGAGAGAGGAGAAATGGGAGAGCGGGGCTGCCTCATTGAAGGCGGTCCGCGAGCGGAGAAGAGCGAGACTCATGCTCTGAGTGAGCATTCTGTCTCAGTGAGCGACCTTAGAGTCGTCATTCTGTCTCAGTGAGCGCACAGCTCACTGACCTTCTGCCGTGGATCAAAGCGCAATGGGGAAAGCGAACACGCGGGTACAGTGCCGGCATGCGAACGTTCAGACCGGTTGCTTAGTTCCCTGACTCCGCTGTTTCTCTCTCCGAGGCTTGCTGAGAGAGGAGAAACGGAAGAGCAGGGCTGTCTTCAATGAAGGTGGTCCGCGAGTGGAGAAGAGCGAGACTCATGCTCTGAGTGAGCATTCTATCTCAGTGAGCGGGCAGCTCACTGCCCTTCTGTGGCGGATCAAAGCGCAGCGGTCAGTCAGTCACACAAAAGGAAGAATGGAAAGATAAAGAGCTAACACATGGGATTAATTGCTGTAGATTATCTTTTTCCCCCTTTTATGACATTATGTCTTGTAAGGGGCGAAATATTGAGGCCCCTTTATCCAGTTTGGATGTGTTTCATTCTAATTGGTCAAGGACCCTAATTCTTTTTATGACTAGTAGCTTATGATTCCATTATAATTTTGAAATTCAGACAAGTAATGAGTTTACATTTACATTATTATATGAAATCACCTACTACAGTTAGCCATTGAATACTATGGGCTTTAAAAAAAAAAAACATAATTTTTCTTTCAGGTAGGCCTATACCTTTTTTATTATACAGATGTAATATTTTCTTCATTCTATTTATTTTTATTTATTTATTTTCATTTAACTAACACAGCTCTAAGAATGAAAATACCTGCATGTTCAATAATAAGTAAACAAATAAACAAACAATCATGGGTGTAGCCTACACATGATAATTATTTAAACAATCATATATTTTAAAAAGAATATCATTAATTTCATGAATATCAAGGACTTTTGTCAGGGTTAATCCATTTGACCAAATCAATGTGCCTATTCATAAAATATATGATATTTTACATATTTACATAACAAAGTATAGTATGAAAATATGTTTATGTAAATTTATAAAACTACTTGTACTAGGGGTGTGCCGGTACGAGTATCGGTACCGAACGGTTCACGAGTAAATTCCAAATGGAAGTGATCATCCCTATCCCCTTGGAGTGGGGACTTTGGAGTGAGCAGGGCACGTGCGTGCCATTATGTAGTTGTTTGGAATGCACTTGGCAAAGGGAGCGACGTAAAACAATCAAAATGCCACTTAGAGGAAAACGGGAGTGCCGTAAACGGTCAAATGACATAAAATGTCCTCATCTTTTGTTGCCAAAACTGACTGCACCACACAAGCAGCGTGCATATTATAGGATGCCCGCAGAGTATGCTGCTTTAGCAAATCGCGCTGTTGTTCATTGTATCTTTAAAGTAGATTTGTAGCACTAGGAAGAACAAACATTGACATGGACTGTACATAGAGATCGATTTAAGAAACTCTCTTCCATGCAGAAACATACCTTGTGCGAGTTATTGTTTTTCATGTTTAAAATATGAGAATGCAATTTTCCCTGAATATCCAAAAGACTGCAAATGTGACATTGATTTTATATAACAGTTAAAAAAAAAGGCAATATTAAGTGTACATTTTACATTTTAAATGTAGCCTACATTTTAAATACATTGTCAATATTGTTCGTGATATTTTACAACGAAATAATAGTTCCAACGAAATCAGCAACAGAACATGGTGTGCATCTCCAAGCAACATGTTTTGAGTGTTTCGTTAGTGAATGAATCTGCAGCTTTGAATAAGTCGGAGAATCATAATAACCCATTCATAACTACAACCATTTGCTTCGTTACTGAATGAATGAATGAATGATTGAATGACAAGACGCCTTGCTCGTGACTTGCTGCCACCTACTGGCGATTATAGTTTTGAATCTACAAGTACCACTTCGTTTTGCCATGATTTATTGCGTTATTTATTATATTAATAATACACTTAATGGAATGTTAAGAATATGATATAAAACATGACATACAATTAATAAGGCTAGAAAAACGTTGCCTCTATAATGGTAAAAATGCACGTGTACGTCAGTTTAAGGGGGCAAATATTGTCCCTTAATGGAAAAGGTGTAACTGCGGTCTAAGTAGGGTACTCAGAAGAATGTTAGGCTAAATGCCCTAGGGGGTATGCCACTGTAGAAAGTTTGAGAACCACTGGCTTAATGGATTACTGTGTCGATTGCCTGTTGTATATTTTTAATAAAATATAACATTTGGGCTTTTTATATCACTGTCTTCTTATGTTAAGCCACGTTAAGCGTGGCTTTCTATTGGGAAGAAAACGCTTATCATGCAGTTCAGCTCATATTCTGGGCTCATCTGCTTGCATGTACACAGAATATATTTTTAATATTTTCTATAGCATATTTGGTCTTTTTTTATAATCGTCTTCATTAAGTCGCATTTTCTTTATGGGAGGAAAATGCTTTTGTTCATATTCTGGGCTTACCTGCTGCCATGTGTAATTTATTAATAAACTGTAGGCTTATACCGAAGTCGGCCTTTTTATACCACTGTCTTTGTCCATTACTTAAGCGTTTTCTTTCTATGAGGGATAGCCTACACTTAACATGCAATTTACCAGGTTACGTTCATATTCTGGGCTAGTCTGCTTGTCTGTATGCTTTATTAATAAGGTGTGTACTGAATTTAGTCCTCCCTTGTTTTAGATTAAGCATTTTAGAATGTCCCAAAACCATGCCTTGATAAGCATGCACTGACTAGACCTATTTCATCCAAGCTCAAAATAAAACTCTATGAACCACTCCATTGTGAACATATGGAGCTGTATGAACCACTACAAGCTGTAAAGTAACCAGGAAGTGTTGGTCCAAACTCAACTGGTTTTGCGAGAGAACGGAAAAGTTTTGCGAGGGAACGCAAATATCTTTGTGAGGGAACGCAAAAGTTTTGCGAGAGAACGCGAAACATTTGAAAAATATTTTTTCCTCCAACCCCACATTTTTTCCACTCACCCCGAATTTTTTTCCAGCACCATGTCCCTTGATATACACAGCTTTGCAGTGTTTTATGAAAATATTTTTATCTATTTTTATTATATATAAATGCTATATAATCATATATCCAGATTGCCTTTTACCTCCTCTGCAGAATTAATGCATTCGATTGCCTCATGCTGCCTTTCTTTTATACAAAATGTGATGCTTGTTCCCTCAAATGATTTGCAATAAATTTTCTAAAAAAGACACAATTCCTGACCTGCACACAAAGGCTGAGCTCTTTTGATCTCTGGGCTTCGTTTTACTTTGTTATCCTTCATCTTGAGGTCTTGCTGAACAAAGCTTGTGTCTTTGAGAATCACTTTAAGGTCCTTGTTAAGTCAAGAGGCGGTCAGAGAATAGTGCAAATCTGAAACCATTTTTATACCATATTTTTTTTAAATAAGGACATGAAATTTCACTCCTAGAATCTCTTTCTCCCCCTCTAGCCTAGCTGATTTCTTTCCAACTGAATCTTAAGCAGCCAGATGTGTTTGACATTGGAACCAACAACAACAGCTGCTCTTTATGAAACCTTCTGTTGCAGGCCTTGAGAATATATTTGTTTCCACCACATCGTAATATCTGCATCTTCAAGTCTGCAGCATTCTTCGTTTACCTATTCCTTTGCAAAGCTGCTCTAAGCTTAATGACATCATTAGACCCAAACTCTCACTTCACTGATTTTCCTAATACGTTCCGCGGGAAAGTAAAATAGGTTTTTTTTTGCTGGATAAAAAGGTTGGCCAGTGATGTTGATGTACCTCATGCTATATTTAGCAGATATTGAGATGTCATGTCTGAGTACTGGCATAGAAAAGAACAGTCAGAAATGACACCTTTAATATCTCACTTGTTTCTTTGAGTCAACTATGAGATTATAAGAAGATAAGATGGAACATCTCCTCTAGAGTTTCAGAAGAAATCTCAACAATGTCACAAACTTTGCTCAGATTTTCCAAAGACATCCAAGTGTGAAATGTTAGCTGTGACTATATGCTTACTCATGATGCTCAACATGGGGCAACAAACTGTTGCTGCCTCTCACAGCTTCAACAAGGTCCTGGGGTCTATTTGTCATCTATTATGAATCATGCAGCATCATTGCCAGTGCGTTCCCTATGCAAAGGGACTCATTGTATGAAATTAAGTGGTCCAGACATGTTGACTGCAGGGAATACACAAGTTCTTATTAGGGAACCCTTGGGGATCGGTGGCTAGGTCCATTTTTTCCCTGCGTGCATTGGCCATCTTGCTCTTGGTGGCCCTGTGCTTGGCTAGCAATCAGCGTTGGTGGCTAGATTTGATAATTAGCATGCAGAGACATTCGCAGGCGTATCTCGCCTGACATAATTGTACCAACTTCTGCTTCATCCTCTACCCACTGTGACCGTGTTTGTAATCACAAAATTGTTGGTGCCTGCGTTCATGTCAGAAACAGATGACTTTTGTTACTTGCTTGTAACAGTGTGCAAACGTCTTTCAGTTAATTACCGTGTGTTGTGATATATATATATATATATATATACAGTATATGATCATGTTAGATACGCTTTCTAATAAACGACAAGACTCATTCAAACACTGGTGAAAGTGTAGCATTTTACTCAAACATTTACTAGTTAACACAGTTGCAAAAGGTCGCCCGTAGTGATAGCAGATTTTATCTATGTAATTGTATTTACACAGGTCATAACCACATTGTTGTAGCATAGAATCAGCCAGAAAACTACAATAATGTATGCATTTATATTTTGTGTGTGTGGGGTGAACTGTTGCTGTTGTAATTCATGTCTAAAGCTGAGTGCACACTGTGATTTTACCATGATTTCGGGGGTCATACATTTATTTTTATTGTTGGTCACAGGCAGCTTAGTATAATGTTTCAGTTGATTAAATTTGAGATGAATCTTATCTTCCAGTGCAGTTCTGATAGTATTAGAAATTTTGCATCCTACGATGTATTTGTCTAATAGGGAACAGCCATAATATATGCTAAATAAATGTAATGTTACTTATTTAACATTACTTTCCCATATGATAATACTACAGAAACTGTAATGAGCATGCATGACCTCTTTTTCCAGCCACAATTATTTATTATTTACAGAATTATTATTATTATTTTTTTTCCTTGGCAAAACATTTCCATGTTAATGCAAGGAGATGATTGGGATTGTTCAGTTTAACTTCAATTTCACATACAAATGAAGAATTAAGAACTGACAAGGATGAGAAGTGGCAATATTGGATGTTGCATAGTCTACTTTGTATTTTACTCAACATCTCACTGGGGTACCATCATACAATCTGACAAGCAACTATTGTAAAGACGTGAAAAATTGCACAGTGTGCACCCAGCTTAGGTTGAAGAAAAAGAAAACCATTAATAGTATGGCTATGTTTCTGTCACACAAACACACAAACACACAAAAACTGACATTCTACCATTAATTTCCATAAATCTTTTGGGTCATACACTCTTGTTAATTCATCTGAGAAATGGTTGACTTGATGAGTAATGTAGTGTGTTGTGAATGCATTGTAGAACATCTAATTAAGCCTATCTCACACCTCCAGAGAGCTGTCAAAATGAGATCTCAATTCTTACAGCTCTCCAAGGGAAATGGCAAAACCACATAATAGCAAAACAACTGGCACTTGCTCCTGTGAAATTATCATTACTTTAGCTCTTGCCACTTATAAAAGGTCAGGCTCAGTCTCTTGAACATTTTATGGAACTATTCCTATCTTCAGAAATGTAGAAGTGTTCCAGTGCGAGCTACCTCGTATGTGTCTTAAAGCAGAGCATGCAGTCCATTACCAGAGGCGAAAGGCTGTCATTTGATTGAACTCCGATTGCCAGAGCCCTCTTGAGAGTGTCTGGACTTGAGAGTGAGAGGCTCTGAGGGCAAGTTTCAGAGCAGTGATCTATATCAGACGAGCAGTGATCCTTAGAGGATTGTGAGGCTGATAGGGTTTATAAGACGTTCTGCATCATTTGTTTTCTGGTATGGGTGAGAGCTAAAGCAACAGCGTTAACCGCTTATCCTATAAATGAAGATACAGCACAATCAGAGGTGATGGGAAAGAGGTAACTCAGCCAAAACACCTGATATTTCCCTGGCTACTTCCTAATAGCGGGAGAAAGAGAAAGAAGGAATTGAAAAATAGCTGTCAACATCTAGTTGTGGTTTGCTGATACTCCCCTTGGCCATAGTGGGTTCAAGGACAGGGTATTCCCAAAGAAGATTCTTCTACACCTCCAGTATAAGCTGCTCTGTAAATTTGTGTTTAGTATCAGGGGTTTTCATTTAAGGTCAATGGGATGTATGAGGGAATCTTGAGGCTGGATCACTAATGTCCACTGAAACATCAAAACAAAGCTGAGAGCCTGAGTATTCTCTTTAGTCCTCATGAAAAAAAAAGTCTACCAACAAAAAAGCCTTCGTTCTCATATAAGAACATTGAATATTGGCCGGAATACCGCTCCAGTGCTGCGAAACCCCCTTAAAGGGGTCATATGATGCGATTTCAATTTTTCCTTTCTCTTTGGAGTGTTACAAGCTCTTGGTGAATAAAGAAGATCTGTAAAGTTGCAAATACTAAAGTCTCAAATCCAAAGAGATATTCTTTATAAAAGTTAAGACTTGTCCACGCCCTCCTAAAACGCCTCGTTTAAACACGCCCCCACATGTCTACATCACTGTGTGGGAAGATTTGCATAACACCGCCCAAATGTTCACGCAAAGAAAAAAGGCGTAACTTTTATTCTCGCTGTAGTACTGTTGTTGCCGCGGCCGCCATGTTGTGGAGATGCTGTGTGTTTCATTGTGAAAGCGAAACTACTTTGTTTGGCCTTCCGAAAGAGGACGATATCCGCTTCATCATGCCTAGAGCTGATCCGTGCTGGTCGCTGAGGAAATACATCAACTTCGCGCTGTGGATCGCCGGATCGGCTTTCACCGTGGACAAAGTGGAGTCCAGCCCGGGGTCGTCACACGTGGTTGACACAAGCCCGCCGGCCGCTCCTTTGTCGAATCCGCCTGCTGCGCCGTTCTCAAGTCCGCCGGCCTCCGCTCACTCTAGCCCGCAATGTGTGACGCTGTGTGACGCATTTTATGGAGGACTGTTTCCTGAACCTGCAGTTCTGCATAGCCTACAATGGGTCTGTGCTCAAAGGCTGTTCTATAAAGTGGGGCAGTTCCAACTTTGCAAAGGACAGTCTGGCGCTTCGACTCACAGCCTGTAAGTACGTTTTTTATATTTAAAGAATTAGCCACTGACGATTCAAACGCGAGTTTGAGCAGTGTAGAATAGCGCTTGTTGTTTGTCATTTCTCCGATCACAAATGCAGACAGAGTTTTATGTTTACGCGGCG
>NW_015640039.1:479379-488495 GCF_001515625.1 Sinocyclocheilus rhinocerous
TTTCTCCGATCACAAATGCAGACATGGTTTTATGTTTAGGCGTAAAAACACAGTATAAGTCATTATAATCAGTAATTATGTCCCCACTGGATGCAACAAATGTCTCATTTGTAATAGGTTTTATTGGTTTTGTCTCGTTGTGCTGGGAGACTGCATCGGTGACCGTGATTTCACCAAGTACAACATGTTCCTGGATCAACATCCTTGTTGATCCTGGAACAACATTCCAGTTAACCAATCAGAATTGAGGGATAACTTTTCAGGAAATATCTGTTTTAGGCTTACGATCAGGGTTAGGTGCTTCTACACCCTTGTTAATCAGCTATCATTTCACACTGATTTTAGGAATAAATTATGGGTAGGGATTGGGTTTAGTCTATATTTTTGGACAGTGATGTTGATCCAGGATCAACAAGAGATGTTGATTCAGGAACATGTCTTACTTGGCAAAATCATGGCGACCAGACTGCATCACAGTATGTTAAGGGGCGTAACATTTCCATCACACGCTTGAGGTATTCAGCCAATCACAACGCACTGGATAGCTGGCCAATCAGCGTACACCTCACTTTTCAGAACGATGAGCTTTGTAAAAATCAACGCGTTTCAAAAAGGCGGGGCATAGAGGAGCAACAATAATGTACATTATGTGGGAAATAATGTGTTTTTTTAACCTTAAACTGCATAAACACATTTCATTACACCAAATACACAACATAATGTTCTTTTTAGCAACGTCATATGACCCCTTTAATGTCTGAGTGCTCCTTCTGATTAGTCTGTGCTGATGTGCCGCAGATCTTCAGAGGCAGCTGTCGGGGACGGGGCTCTCAGGTGATTGGATCTCCTTCACAGCTACCTCAGAGATGAGCGTCAAGCAGGTGGCTGGGTTGCGGGAGGCGCAACGAGATAGTAGCTCCTGTCCACTACGTCTGCAAGGGCACAGGTAACCCCGCAGGTGCATGCGGACCTTGCTGTGCAGCGAGGCATAGATGAAGGGGTTGTAGCAGGCTGAGCTCATGGCTATCAGGTGGCAACTGACCTGCAGCACGTTGACGTAGCGCTTGTCCACGATCTGGAAGTCCGAGTCTAGATCCAGAAGGAGATTGAGGACTTGCATAGGGAGCCAACAGAGGGCAAAGGCGAGGACAGAGGCCACCAGAAGGGAGAAAGTCTTGCGCCGCTGCTTGCTCCAACGCTGCTGGCTATGGGATGGCTCTCCAGGCAATGTGTGTTTGCGGAGGTGAACACTGATGGCACAGTAAGAGATGCTTACAGACAGCAGGGGGATCATGTAGGATGCCAGCAAGAAGAAGCAGGAGTAGAGCAGGCGCTGTCGTTCGGCTCCCAGCCAGAATTCCTCGCATGCTACCAACTCCATGCCACTGGGTCGCAGGTCCACGTAGCGCGTGTGGAGGGAAGGAGGAGCGGCCAGGGCCAACGAAACTGCCCAGACACCCAATGCCACTGCGCCACAGCCCCACACTGAGATACGCCTCCGCACTGGGTATGCCACCACCACGTAACGGTCCATGGCGATGGCGGTGAGGGATAATACAGAGGCAAAGACTGTTGCACCTTGCAACAGAGGAATAAGGTGGCACATTGGACGGCCGAATGCCCAGCCGTGTGCATCAAAAGCATACGACGCTGTCAATGGCACACAGCTCAGGCACATCAGCAAGTCCCCAGCTGCTAGGTTGCCGATGAAGAAATTGGTGGCATTGTGGAGCTTCTTGTCCACCAGAATGCAGACAAGAAGGAAACTGTTCCCGACACCAGCAACAACAACGACCAAGGCGTAGAGTGGAATAAACAGAGGTTTGAAGCGCAAAAGCAGCTGGGTTCCTGAAAATTTATCCAGGGGGTCTGTCCGATTCGTAGCTCTGAGTGTTGCGTTAAAGCCCGCCAAAACTTGTTCCAGAAGAGGATCCATTTCAACCTGTGACAAAAACATTCATGAAAAACCAAGACAACCACCATGCCCACACAGGTACACACTCACTCAGCCATTAGAGATAAACTCAGTGTCAGATTGGCACATGGAAACGCTGTTGCCATGTTCTTGATGGAACCCCTTTTAAAGAGTCTTTCTCTTTCTGCCTTGATGAGACTTGAGCACCCTCTAAGCGCAAAGCAGAAAGGCTGCGTTTCACGGCTCCAATTAATTGCTGAAGCAGACTTTTTTTTTTTCTCAAGGTGAGTCATAAAGTCTAATTACAGTGTTATTATTTAGTATTATCTAGAAGAAAATCCTAAGGTATTTACCTTTATTTATAGTCACATTGTCTGTTAGAGGTAATTCACAAGGATCTACTAGTTATCAGGCCTTATGAATGGAGAAAAATGAGCATTTGATGACTCTATAATTACTTTCCTGAGTATATATCAAACTCCATTACATGATGTGTGATTACATTAATTCATGATTACAGTCACAATCATACCACGTGCTCAGCAAATATGAGTGGAATAGGCCAAAAAGTAATAATGATGGTAATGGATATCACATGTAAATGCAATTAACAACTTATAAATGCATTATCTAATAACAATACGTTTTGCATAAATTATGATGTGCACTAGGATACAGTGTGTTCTTAATATGCCACCTTTTTTTAATAGTGATAGAGATTAAGTATAAATGAAAACACTGTTATCAGTGTGTCATATTAGATATTATATCTGATGGTGCCATCAGCTGCCAGGAAATGTGTCAGACAGTGTGTGGTCAGGATGAGAAAAAAACAGACGCATTGAATTTTGAAGACTGATAAAATGTAAATTTGCATTAGTTAAGATTAAAACAATTGAATACAAACTTAATGAATTTGAATTAAAATTAATTATTTTTTCATAATAAAACAATGCAGCACTGAATCCACAATGTTTGTAAAAAATAAATTAAAAAGTGTTTTAAAAGCATTACAATTACAGCACAGTTTTGAAAAAGAACATGCAATGTAAATGACAAGCAAGTGCGTGTTTGTCAGAGAAAATGCAAAAGACACAGAAAGAGTACCTGCTGCACAAAAGCTTGATGTATAGCAAGGTTTGATGTTTGATGTCCCCTCAGTGTTCTTCCACAGTTGAGATATTATTATTATTCATCTCCAAATGTCCACATCCATAAATGAACCTCTATGCCCAGTTTTCCATGCAGTAGTGTGTATCTGATGTCATTTACCACTGTCTCACAGGAGGAGAGTGGTTAGTGAGGTGCAGACCACCAACCCAATGGTCTGTGGTGGAGGGGGTGCTGGGGGGCTGAGAGGGAATGAGTGAGCCAGAGAGAGAGAGAAAGAGAGAGGGAGAAGGGGGAGTGACTCTGTCTTCTGTCACAACCGCAGTAAGAAAACTGAAAAGAGACACAGTTCTCCTACTGAGACCAACCTCCTTTTTTCATTCACACTCTCTCTCTAGATTAAAATACACAGAGAGGCATATATTTCAGACATATTCTCTTGATAAAAAACTCAGTGTTTAATCTCTCTTTGAGATAATTTTTTCTCTTCCCCAGCTTGGTATCTGTGAGCAGCTGATAATTCTGGAAAAATCAGTTTGGTGATGCACATGGTTGGAACACTAATGCACACCACACAGAATAAACATACACAATATATAGATATGAAAACACAAACACACACACACACACACACACACACACACACATTGGTGGTTGTAGAATTCAGTGCTGCAGTTGAGTGTTTCTTCATATGGGCTTTTAGAAAATAAACACTTTTTTGTTGTGGTGAAAATCACGACACAACTTAGGGATGGCTAAATTTTATATAAAAATGTGTAATCAATGCATTCACCGCACTCTCCCAGCTAATTAAGTGTGAAGACCTATATATGTATGATCAAAAATGACAAAGAATGGTCTGCACCCTAAAAATATTTTATTAAGTTAAAGCAGGAGATTAAAAAAAAAATCAACAGCAGATGTTTAGCTATCTGCCTTCATCAGTGTAATAATTATTTGTTTCTCAGTGATTATATAGATAAGCGACAAACATCATGTGATCATAATCAATTAATCCACACAAATTGTAACACATTAGAGAGAGAGATCGAAATTCTCATTTAAACCCAAAGATGACATTGTCTGTAAATAAAACATCCAAAATGCTTTTTTACAATGTCTTTGTATGATTTTTTTTTTAATCAATATCTCCACATCAACAGGAAGTAATCACTCTTTCAATACTTATACATTTAAGTTATTCAATATCGTGATTAGAATCAATACAGTGTCTAGCAATTAGAGATCACTCACGTTGATTCTCAAAGATCTAGATGTTTTCCCCACATATAATGTGCATGGACATTAGAGTAAATATATCACATTTTTAGTAGAATATGTTATACAAGATTTGATATAATACACCTTTTTATGTGGAAAAACGTGGCGTTTTTACATTGTAGTAGAAAAACATGATGTAAAAATTTGACATGGAAAACAACAGTCTATATATGCTTTTTTTGACATCATGTACAACATCTCATCTAACTAGCATGTTCGCCACATTTTGAGATCTTTTGTGAGAGAACACTGGAGGATATTTGAAAAAAAAAATCTTTTAAGGAAGAATCTGAAGCTAAAATAAACCAAAATGTATGTAATAAAAATGTAATATATAAAAAGATTAATCTATAAGAATTTTTATAAATCAGTTTGAGACTAATCGTTTTGTTTATTTCCATTTCAGTCATTTTTTGGAAGTTTTTCATGTAACGTATATTTTATTTTATTTAAGATTCATTTGAATTAATGAAAATTATTTGTAATAGTTTTAATTTCAGTTGACAATAACTACACTGTTTAAGACATTCGATTTTAATTATATTACATATTACACAGATATTTAGATTTTGTTTGGCTGATCATAATTGCAAAGTTTTAAATAATTTATATTTTTCTAATACATTTTCATGCTAAGTCTTGGACAAGCTAAAACAATAGAACATATAGTATATCTAAAAAAAAAAACAAGAAAAGTCACTTAAAGCTGAAATAGTTGAAAAGTGTTAGTTTTAATCAAAATCAACCCCTGGGGCATGAAGCTAAAAAAAGCAATCAGCTGTGCAGCTAAATGTCACCCAACCATAATATCCTTCCATTCTGAACTTGCCATATAGCAGTAAGGTTAAAGCTATAGATTATTCCTCATATCTGTCAGTAGTACATTTATTGCCACTCATTAATTTGGGAAAAATCACTAGTTTTCCCAAGTTTCTCTCTCATATTTCCTAGACAACCACTTCGATCAACTTTTCATTCACTATTGTGGATGTTTTATCATTTTATTGTGATTCCCAGTGATTGAAAACAGCCCTCTTGCATTTTCCCAGCATGAGGACTACTGTATGTTCCTTACTAAATGCCCTTGCCCATTGGCAGAGGGTGAACCAACTCCAGGGTAAGGCTAAAAGCAGCCAAATGTATTAAACATCATAAACCCGTCTTTTTAGAACCAGACATGGGTGTCATGTAGGCTAAAAAAAATTTTTTTAATGGGACTGAATTTGTATTTAACGTGATTACAATTAATGAAGCATTAACACATGTTAGACTGCACCCCATAGGCGGAGGGTGAACCAAGTCCAGGAGGTTTTTAAGGCTAAAAGCAGCCAAATGTATTAAACATCATAAACCCGTCTTTTTAGAACCAGACATGGGTGTCATGTAGGCTAAAAAAAAATGTTTTAATGGGACTGAATTTGTATTTAACGTGATTACAATTGAATAAAAACGTTAGAAATTGATAATTATATAACGTTTCCTTTCCACGATTATTCAAACAGCGAATAAATTATATATAGAACATTACATTATCACTAGCATTGATCTATTGCGAGTTTAAGCACTCTTACATTGTATGTACATCTGCGCTTTGTTGTTTATGATGAGAGAATTCGCAAGAGTCTAAGCAGATCTTAATTTAATGCGACACTGTCTATTCATATTCACTTTGTTAGCAACAGACATAATATATTTAATTTATTTGTGCAGGGGCATTTTTGTCCAATTTAGTGCCATTTTTGCCCCAAGTCCTCGTGGCCTTACACACGCTCCACCTATGCCCTTGCCCACAACAAAAAAGAAAGCTGAATGTCAGACAAGTAATTCCTTCTATAAGCATCACTTCTAACAGTTAATCACCATTAGCTTTGCTATTTGCACCACAATGAGCAGGCAATCATTTGTACAACTCTGAATGAGAGTCATTCCGTTTTGAATCGTTTGTAGTAAGTGATTGGAATAGAGGAAACTTCTTATGGCATGATGTGATTAAATGGTCAGGAAGAAATAAAAGTTACAATAAAAATGAAAGTCTCTATATTGAGCAAATGCAACGTGAAATGTACTGATTATGTATACACTGAATTACACTAAAATGAAAAGTGATGTTTCAATCAATTCATGGAAGTTAAGTTTCTAAAATCATTGTTTGATGCAAAGACATTTAATTAACGGTAAATGCCCTCCCTCAAATCTCCCTCAAAGGACAGCTGACTTGGGTGTTTTCAATTTGGACAGTCAAACTGACACAGAGTGGATGTGTTTGGGGCTGGCATGAGACTAAACACAATCAATTACCATCTTGTTGATGTCCTGAGAAGGGTGAACTAAAAATGGCCCAAAAATAGGGCGAATAGAGTGAATTTGAAAGGTTAATTGCAATTGTGCCTGTCTAAGTAAATGTCTTGGCATAGCTAGTGTTCTGAATTTGACCGCGGGCAAAGCCTTTAGTGTAAGACAATCAACACTAATAATTTTACCCCTCGTGTCATGAGCATTTTGACCTCTTCAGTCACCCGACCCTTGTTCGACCCCAGCGACCGCTCTCATACTCTGAACATGTTGTCATGTGCGAGCTATTGCTTTTGCTTGACGAGGGGACGAAATAATAGGATAAAAGAAAGCTGAAGGAGAAGTTATAGATTCACTGGACATATTATATTATATAATATGTAATATGTAATATTACATATTATATAATATAATATTGGATGGGGTTAAAACTCATTTAATGGCACTGACTCAGAATTAATTTTCTAGATTCAGGTGTTGACCTTTTTTGAAAGTGCAAATCCCTTTTCCAGGTCAGTTCCATAGGGCTTTATATAAGGCTTTTCGTTTTGAATGAAACAGGATATTAAGCAAAAAAAAAAAGCATTTTATTCATTGGGAATTGATTGGTTTACAAAAAGTAATAATGTATCAGCCTTGATACTTCCATGTCAAGTATATTTTTTCCATCTACTACAATGGACTTAATTATGGAGGCTTATTTCCTCCATAACATAATTGATCATTTAATAAAATAAAACAACTGCAAGAGTTAAACTCATAGTTGAGTGTTTATATCTTGCTTTTTTTCTTCTTCTCAGAGTTTATAAAGGGTCAACCAATGCCAAAAAGATTCAGAAACTCATAAAGTTTGAATGTCTAACAGAATATGTGTTTATGTACTGTATGCGTGTTTTAGTGTATGTGTCAATGTGTCATTGAAGGTGAAGTGTGTAATTTATGTACCACTAACAGAAAATAAAATGGAAAAATGACATACATCTCCCCCCTAAGCAAAAACAGAGCTCTATAGGGAACTGGTAGGAACACAGCCATTTTAAACTCATTTCCATATGAAACAAACGATGATACATGGAGATGTGCACAAATGTCACCTTCACACAAATTTCAGAAATTAGTTTTGACTCCTCAGAAGCTTTTCAGATGATTTCTTCAGTCATGTTGTGGTTTTAGCATGCAGCCCAGAGTCAGCTGCATGAAATTGGAGCTTTCTCTGTTCGGCCATCCCATCAGAGCTAGTAAAGAGAATATGCTTCTTTTCCACTCTCACATGAAGCGTCCTCTGACCCCTTAGGCTTTTAGCATTCAGTATGTCTCATAGTTTATTCATACCCACTCACACAGGAGATAAATAACATGGCAAGAACTTTGAAGGTGCTGCTCAGTTAGAAGCTCCACTTCCATCTGAAAAACACATAGAAAACAGACATACGAGAACTTTAATTAACATAACCCTTAGAGGGAATGGAGTTTACTCTGTGCAGAAGATGTTCTGGTCTTTCCCCAGAGAAACAACCTTAAGGTCAACAAATAGGACAAATTCTATCATGAACATGTTTGTTACATCACAAATCCAATAAGAGTTATGCTATGCATTTAATGTGTTCCACTTTAAAGGGGTCATATGACGTTGCTAAAAAGAACATTATGTTGTGTATTTGGTGTAATGCAATGTGTTTATGCGGTTTAAGGTTAAAAAAACACATTATTTTCCACATAATGTACATTATTGTTGCTCCTCTGTGCCCCGCCTTTCTGAAACGTGTCGATTTTTACAAAGCTCATCGGTCTGAAAAGCGAGGTGTACGCTGATTGGCCAGCTATCAAGTGTGTTGTGATTGGCCGAATACCTCAAGCGTGTGACGAAAATGTTATGCCCCTTACCATACTGTGATGCCATGTCCCGGCGCGACGAGACAACACCAATAAAGCCCATTACAAACGAGGCATTTGTTGCATCCAGTGGGGACATAATTACAGATTATAATGACTTAGACTGTGTTTTTACGCGTTGCGTATCGCGCCGCGTAAACATAAAACCTTCTAGTTGTGTCCTCTTTTGGAAGGCCAAACAAAGTATTTTTCGCTTTCACAACGAAACACACAGCGTCTCCACGACATTGCGGCGGCGGCAACAATATTTTATAAAGAATATCTCTTTGGGTTTGAGACTTTAGTCTTTGCAACTTTAGGGATCTTATCTATGCACAAAGAGCTTGTAACACTCCAAAGAGAAAGGAAAATTTGAAATTGCATCATATGACCCCTTTAAACAGATTTAGCAACATCCCTGTAACCTGATTGACCATCTGATCTAAAGGCTCCTCCGGCTTGTTGTCCAGAAGGAAATCCATGTATGATGTCATATTATTCCAACCCTGCATGCATGCATTTCTTTCGGAACATAAAATAACATAATTTGAAGAATGTTGGAAACCAAACCATTTCTGTTCCCATTGATTTTCATTCTGTGGAGAAAAAAACCCAGACATAATATACTATACTATACTATACTATA
>NW_015640039.1:488515-490591 GCF_001515625.1 Sinocyclocheilus rhinocerous
TATAATATAATATAATATAATATAATATAATATAATATAATAATTTAAACAATCATGGTGTGGATATATGGCTGATCACATTTTACAGAATGTTCCCTTTTTAGATTTTTATTGAGAAGTTGAACGACTTTTTTATGACATGAAGATTGTATTATGCAGAAACTGGTTCACTGTTGCACAGCCTTTGATGTTTGAAATTCTATTACCAGAAGCTGAACATTCAAAACAGAGCTGAGAGCGAGACAGTAGGGGATGTATGAAGCGTGGTTCAAAGGAAGCTGGACCAGACTGTGAACAAGGATTATATGCATTTTTAAGCTTTCATTCGGTCGTACTTTTATTTTGTATACAGCATGCTGGAAATTCAGTTCTGTTAGGGGGTTTCCTACTAATCTTTTAACAGTCCTCAAAACTGCACATATAGTTTAACGAAATGAAAAATTGCCAAAATTTGGACCACAAAACCAGTCATAAGGGTCAATTTTTGGAAATTGAGATTTATACATCATCTGAAAGCTGAATAAATAAGTTTTGCATTGATGTATGGTTTGTTAGGAAAGGACAATATTTGGTCGAGATACCATGATCTTTACTTAATATACTAATGATTTTTGGCATAAAAGAAACGTCAATAATTTTGACCCATGTATTTTTGGCTATTGCTACAAATATACCCCAGCAACTTAAGACTGGTTTTGTGGTCCAGGGTCACAAATCTGAAACACTATTTATTTTTTTCATGTACCATTTAATTTTTTAATGCACAGATTTGTTTCTTTTTTGATGTACACATTTCATGTTTGTCAGAGGGAGAGAGGATGTGGAAGATGACTAACTTAAACTCTAATACCACTTGTTGATGCCCAAAAGTCTTGCACTGTCAGCAACAGAGAGAAAGGTCGCCACATCACTGCACATGCTGATTGATCTTGGGAACGGCTGGGCCGCTTCGCCTCCTCTTAATGCACCTGGATCATGGAAGCCTCATGTTAGAGGGTGGACCTGGCATGAATGGAGGTGTTTGGGTTTGGGAAGGGATCTCCAAGTAGGAGTCTTTTTTGGCATTGTTAGTTTCTTGATTTTTTTTTGCTTTGGGAACAATTTGATAAACCTCATTTTGTCAATTAAAAATGTGTAAAGCGTACTGTGTTTGTGCCAGACAGTTCTTTAATGTGTGCACATGTATGAATTATGTTCTCTTAATCTTAGAAAAAAAAATGGTTGTACAATACACAACATATCCTTAATACTTAAACTGACTGAAATAATATGATGTTGTTTTATGGCTATATGGAGAAAAAAAATATGACGAGTTTAAAATAAGCAAAAGTAAAAAAACAACAACAAAAAAGCAATAATAATAATAATAATTATTATTATTATTATATATATATATGCTTCAATGATGCATTAATTTGAAATCAATCTCGTTCTGCTGCTTACCTATGCATTGCGATCAGAAACAGTTGAACTGATCTGAATTATCTAGTAAGATCCGCCTCTTAACTATGGTGTCATAATGCGTCAATGCTGTTACTGCAGATGCTCCGCGTAAGAGTTTACGCAACACAAACAGACTCTAAAAGTCTCTTCGTATGTTGTATATGTCTTAAAAGGTTTAATTTGGGCTGAAAGCGCATTCTTGGGGCATATAAAAAGAATGCAAATATCAAACGCATAGAAAACCCGTATTGCATAACAGAGTATGTAGCCTACTATAAAGTAGTTAAGTGTGTGCGTGTGTAAACGCGCTATGAATAATACATGATTATTCTGACCTCTTGTGGTGAAGTTACTCAACTGCTGACACAGTTTTAATCAGATGGTTATGGTTTTTAATTACTTTGGGCCATTACTCAAAGTGGAAAATTTTGTCTAAACCTTTCTCTAAAGAAAAGAAAGAAATTATAAATAAAAAATAAAAAAATTAAAAAAAAACATTTCAAAATCACGTTCACACATCTAATAAATGTGTGTACATAATGTAATCTAGATATCCATTTTATATACAGTAAATCCATTGCAGTTCATTAACTTACTTTTCATTTGCTTTTCATTGACCATCATTCAATCAAT
>NW_015640039.1:490886-496128 GCF_001515625.1 Sinocyclocheilus rhinocerous
CTTTTAATTGGATAAGAAATCAGATACACTGCTGGACAATAACCAATAATAATGATTTGTTTATATACTACAAACACTTATCACATTTTTTTATTATCACATAATAAGGCAGAATAGTTTCTATACTGTAATGAATGCTATGTCAATTAGCACTGCATTGTTCATATACTTTATTTATTACCTGGAGATGACTGGAGAAAACACAAATACACCATATATTGTCGCAATCATATGTTTAATGTCTTTATGCTAATAATTTTAAGGTCTGGGGTTACCCGGACACATATGTATGGTGAACAGACAGGAAGTAAAGTTTACTATGATATATGGTAGTGCCTGTGTCCCGTCTCGTTTTTCAGTTAACATAACACGTTAACGTAACATGGTGTCAGACGTTTAAGAAAACCAGTTAGTTACGATGCCACTATAAATACTCGGGAGAGAGTGTGAGCACGTCTCTGTTAAGCGGACTGATACGAAGATTAAAGCGATCGGAGAAGACGCGAGATAAAGCGGAGATCAGAGAAGTCGCGAGAGAGTGAGATGGAGAAAAGAGTACAGTTGAGCTGGTGAGAAACAGCAAGAAAAATAAAAGGAGGTGACAATGGATGATGAAGCAGCAAGTGTGCCACATCTGATGCCGTCGCTGATGCCTCCAGGCAAGTTTGATTTCAGCTATATGAGTGAATGGCCCAAATGGATGCGACGCTTTGAGCGTTATAGAATTGCGTCAGGTCTAGACAAGCAGTCACAAGAATATCAGGTTAACACATTTATGTATACCATCGGTGACGAAGCTGAAGATATCCTGAATGTTCTTCCCCTGTCTGAGGAGGAGAAAAAGTAATACGAGACAGTGAAAACGGCGTTCACACGACATTGTGTAAGCAAATGTAATGTGATTTTTGAACGTGCACGTTTTAACAGACGTAATCAAGAAGCAGGAGAGAGTTTAGAAGCTTTCATCAATGCTGTACATGCACTGGCAGAACATTGTGAGTTTGGAGCCTTAAGAGATGAACTGATGAGACAGAATTGTCGTTGGAATACAGGATGCAAGACTGTCTGAAAGTTTGCACCTTGATCCTGAGCTCACACTGGAAAAAGTCATGATTAAAGTGAGGCAAAGTGAGGCTGTAAAGAGACAGCAGCCCATTCTGCGTGGAAGTTCACGTGAAGTGAAAATAGCAGGAGACGTTCATGCTTTTAGTTCAAAACCAAAACCGTCACAAAAGAAAGTGAAATGGCCAAAACAAAGGGGACCCAGCAAAGTGGATAAAGACAGTAAATCAACTGGGTGTGGAAAATGTGGAAATATAAAGAGACACAATTGGAGAGAGTGCCCTGCACTTGAAGCGAAATGCCGTAAATGCCACAAAAAGGGACATTTTGCAAAGCAGTGTTGGTCAGCTGGAACGGTTAATGACATCACGCAGGAGCGAGAAGAGCAGAACATAAAATACTTTGCTTTCCTGGGAGAAGTGAGTTTAATAGAGACAAGTGAGTGGATTGAACTGGTCAGATTGAATGGTCAAAACACTGAGTTCAAGCTGGACACTGGCGCAGCGGTTACTGCAATCCCAGAAAGCAGTTTTTCCGCAAATATTCACGGCAAACTCCAGCCACCCAGCAAAGTCCTGTATGGGCCCGGGAACCAGGCCCTCGATGTTCAGGGCCTATTCCAGGGAGTGTTGAACATCAAAATTAAACGAACTAAACAGGACATTTACGTAGTGAAAGGACTGTCCAAAGCACTGTTGGGACTTCCAGC
Source organism: Sinocyclocheilus rhinocerous (assembly GCF_001515625.1). Lineage (NCBI taxonomy): Eukaryota > Metazoa > Chordata > Actinopteri > Cypriniformes > Cyprinidae > Sinocyclocheilus > Sinocyclocheilus rhinocerous. The sequence goes on from NW_015640039.1 coordinate 492,658, forward strand.
AATAGAGGCTTTGCATTTGATTACACGCCTACACACTGTGCAGACTAAAACAGAAGATTTTGTCGCTAACTATCCAGCTGTCTTCAAAGGGCTGGGGAAATTGAAAGAGCCGTACAAGATTGAACTAGAGCAGGGAGCCATACCTTATGCACTGTCATCTCTACGTAGAGTTCCACTCCCTCTGCGAGACAAAGTGAAAGTTGAACTGCAACACATGGAATCCATAGGAGTGATATCCAAGGTTACCGAGCCGACTCCATGGTGTGCAGGGTTGGTAGTTGTGCCTAAAGCTCATGGGAAAATTAGATTGTGCATAGATCTAACTCACCTGAACAAGTAGGTGCGTCGTGAGAGGCACATCTTACCAGCAGTCGATCATACGCTAGCCATGTTAGCCGGGGCTAAAATGTTTACGAAGCCTGATGCCACGTCAGGGTTTTGGCAAATTCCCCTGACAAAGGAAAGTTCGCTCCTGACCACTTTCATCACGCCATTTCATGTTAGCCGGGGCTAAAGTGTTTACGAAGCTTGATGCCACATCAGGGTTTTGGCAAATTCCCCTGACAAAGGAAAGTTCGCTCCTGACCACTTTCATCACGCCATTTAGCCGGTACGCTTTTAACCGGTTACTGTTTGGGATTTCGTCGGCCCCGGAACACTTCTAGCGCCGTATGACACAGATGCTGGAGGGCTGCGGAGGAGTAGTTTGTCATGCAGATGATATTGTGGTTTATGGGAAAAACCTACAGCAACATAACGAAAGATTGCATCAGGTTCTGAGCAGACTTGAAGAGAAAGGAGTAACACTGAATGAGAAATGTGTCTTTGCCAAGGACAAGATAATGTTTGTTGGACACAGTGTTACTTCAGATGGAATTGCACCTGATCCTAGCAAGGTAAGAGCGATAATGGATATGCCTGAGCCCAGCTGTGTAGCTGATGTTAGGAGGGTCATGGGCATGGCAAACTATCTGGGCAAATTTGTGCCACACCTGGCTTGATTCACATGTCCATTGAAAGATCTGTTGTCAGAAAAGAATGAATGGTGTTGGAATAAACCCCAGCAAGAGGCCTTTGAGAAACTAAAGAAAGAGCTCAGGTCAACGCCAGTGTTGGCCCAGTACTCCCCAACATATGAGACTAGACTGTCAGCAGATGCTTCGTCGTTCAGGTTAGGAGGAGTGCTGACCCAAAAACAACCTGAGAATGGACTATGGAAGCCGGTGGTCTACATTTCCTGAGGGTTGTCAGAAGCAGAAAAACACTACGCAGATAGAGAAGGAAGCTTTAGCAGCGACGTGGGCTTGCGAACACCTCTCTTCCTATCTGTTGGGGTTAAAGTTCACCCTTGAAACGGATCACAAGCCTCTAGTTTATTTGCTGAGCACCAAAGCATTGGACCAACTCCCTCCACGTGTCTTAAGATTTCATCTTAGACTGATGCGCTTCGATTATGACATAATTCATGTGCCTGGAAAGTAGCTGATCACAGCAGATGTGCTGTCAAGAGCACCTGTTAAGCACACGCTCTCAGAAGAGGAGATGGAGCAAGAGGCAGATCTGAAGGTGTTCATTGATTCAGTTGTGCAAGGCTTGCCAGCCACAGAAACAAGGCTGAAACAAATAGTTGAAGAACAAAAAGCTGACCCAGTCTGTGAAAAAATCCGCCAGTACTGCCAGTCTGGGTGGCCAGAAAAAAGTCACCTGCAGAAAGAGCTATGGTCATATTGGCAAGAACGAGGGCATTTTTCCATAGCTGGAGACCTCCTTTTGAGAGGACAAAGGATTGTCATACCCAGATCCATGTGGCAAGAGATACTGAAAATTCTTCAAGAAGGCCACCAAGGGATTGTAAAATGCAGGGCCAGAGCATGTCAGTTGGTGTGGTGGCCGGGTATGTCAGTACACATTAGCCAGCTGGTGGAACGATGTAGTGTCTGTGCTCAACATAGGAACGCGTGGAGTGTGCTTGAGCCATTGTTGCCAACACCCATTCCAGAAAGACCATGGCAACGTATTGGTACTGATGTTTTCTTCTGGGAGAAAGAGAACTACTATCAGCTTGTCGTTGACTATTTTTCTCGGTACATTGAGGTGGCAAGACTTAAAGTATCTACCTCGAGCACAGTCATATCTGCTCTGAAAGAGGTGTTCTGTCAACATGGCATCCCAGAAATAGTGGTGTCGGACAATGGACCCCAGTACACTTCAGTTCTCTTTTTAAGGACTTTGCAACTGACTACGGATTCGATCATGTGACAAGTAGCCCATTGTTTCCACAAGCAAATGGAGAAGCAGAGCGTACGGTGGGTACTGTTAAAGGCCTGTGGAAAGGAGGAGGAGATAAGGAAAGAGCACTCCTGACATATCGTTCCACGCCACTAGGGAACGGATATTCACCAGCACAGCTGCTTATGGGAAGGCAACTTCGCACTACTTTACCTCAGCTCCTGAAAAAGTTGTCTCCATGCTGGCCGGGAATGAGAGAGTTCCGGTGCAATGAAACAAAAGGAAGGAGAAAACAGCAGCAGTACTACAACAGTCGTCACAGGGCCCGGCCCCTCCCAGTTTTGCAGCCAGGACAAAATGTGTGGTTGCCGTTGGAGAAAATGCAGGGATCTGTGGTGTCTCCGTCGTCAGCCCCAAGATATTATCTGATTGGCACAGAAGATGGAGTGATTCGGAGAAACCGGGCTCATCTACGCCCGATCCATCAGTCAGAACAAGTGCCATCATCGGATACTGAGTCTGAGAGTAACGGGCAGCCCATGCCTGTTGCAGAACAAACTGAAGGACATTCTTATGTGACCCGCTCAGGAAGAGTGTCACACCCACCTAAGAGGATGGACTTGTAGAGAAAAAAAAAAGTTAAAGGAAAAGTTCTGAAATAAGGGGAAATATAATGTGTTGAGTTATTAAGAGTATATTGCTTTTTGCAGAGTTGAAAAGGGGGGCATCTTTATTTAACAGGGGAGGTGTTCTGTAAAGGGAATAATTGTTTAATGTTTGGGGTTACCCAGACACATATGTATGGTGAACAGACAGGAAGTAAAGTTTGCTATGATATATGGTAGTGCCTGTGACCTGTCTCGTTTTTCAGTTAACATAACATGTTAACGTAACACATGTTGCCAAACGTTTCTGTTTTTCTGTGAAAAGTAAACAACTGTTTTCATACAGCGATAGACGCTTTTGTCCATATTTGTGATTTCCTTGTACGCCTTTCTGCGCGAGAGCGTCCTCCATCTTCGAGTATGAATGAAACATACACTGCATGGAGTGTTTTGCGCTCCGCGATGTTCATCTTGCCTTATTCTGGGTCCGAATAAAACATCAGGTCATGCACAAACTATCCTGTCTCTTTGAATTTTAATCTATATTTATTGACACCGCTCTTGAAAACCTCTATGCAAACACACTTGCCTGAAAAAGTGCGAGGGACGAATTTACGTGATATTAAAAGTGGGGGGG
>NW_015640039.1:496170-509079 GCF_001515625.1 Sinocyclocheilus rhinocerous
AAAAGTGGGGGGGGGGGGAACCGCCCCCCGCATCATCTACACCCCTGGCTTCAGGTCAGGTTGAGAAGAACCAAAATATGGAAACATCCAAGAGAAGTCCATGTTAAATTTACTAGAGCTCTGTACATACAAATTTGCTTAATCATTTATACCAGAATATGAGTAGCTCTTAATGGGAACGTTTCTGTCACTTAGGAAGTCACATGGCATCATAATGCATCATAATGGTAATCCACGTTGTCCATGTAGGAGCTCAAACAGCACCAATACAGACTATAAAAGTATCTGTGTTGTATATTTCTTTAAATGTTCCATTTTACTTGAAAGCACATTCTTGTGCCACAGAACAGAGTTTTCCCAAAATCTGATGTAAATGAGAAGTGCAAAAGTGACAAGTTTAGAAATGTCATTATATGTAGTAATGCATTCGTTTATTATGTTTTGAGAACAGCATTATTTTCAAACAAGTCAGTATAAAGTGTGAAATATATGTGAATAAAATTCTAGCTCCTGCTGTAGATGACTTTTTCTCCTTCCAGTGTTAATGACATCTGACAGTACTGTTACCTCACAGCAAGTCCTGGCTGAGGCAGGAAGGCTTTCTGAAGGGGGTTTGGTTTGCATGTTCTCCTCGTGTTAGTATATGTCCCCACTCCAAATATATACAGGTTAGGTAAAATGGATACACTAAATTTCCCATAGGAGAGAGTGTGTACTAGCACTGGGGTTGCATGAGATACTTAGTCTCAGTACAAGGCACATTCCTTTAACACACCCATTCAATAACATAACCAAATTTAACTAAAATTCTCCACTCCATACCACAACTGTCCCATCTCCCTTACTACTTTCTCCTCTTCCAGTGAAAATTAGGTTTTCAAGAAAACTTTTATCATGATTAAAATTAATTTTGAATTTACTGTACAGTTTGTATACATTTTGTAAGCATTAATTATAGCATTAATTAAGTGGCTTGTGAAACCTAATATCCCATGATTATGATAGAGTTATCGTTACATTGCCCTTTTAGAGCTCTGCATTTTTTCAAAAACAAAAAATATATTTTTTAAACAATACAATTTTAGAATTTGATTAAAATATGATAAAGAAATGAGACAGAAAAAGAAAAAATTGGTTTTAAGGTAGTTTTTAATGAAATAGTTTTGCTGTTAAGTTTTTTTTTTTTTTTTGTAATGAAGACGTTGCAACATTCATAATGACAAAAGAGTAACAGTGCCATATTGGCATACATCTTATTAGAAGTGTATCAGAAGACATTAACAGTGAATATTACTGAATTATGTTTAGATTTTTACACTAAACATATTTAAGATGCAAATTAGTGAACATATCATCCTGTATTTAAACCACATTATTACAGGAAAGAGTTTATCAATTATTTCATCAACTGGCATATAAGTGATGAATCAGAATTTCACATTCTGTTGATTTTATTTAGAGTTCTGTAATAGTGTTGAAGCTCTGTATTAGTAAACTGTTTTATCAGCTGAAGTAAAATCATCAGAAAAACAGACATGTACATAATAAAGCTGGTGCAGGACATTATCATTCTGTAATTTGAAAGGCCTCCCTCAAGCTCTGTAGGGCCTCCCTCTGAGTGATATTTCCCCATGCTTCAGGTAATTTTGCAGGTGCACACTGATATTTTTGAGCAAATCTCCTGTTGTACCTCATGAACACGTATCTCCAGTAGACTGCAGCCCTGTTATTCCTAGAATCTTCTGGGTAAATTTTCCAGTCTGGGTAGATAGATTGGTACTCCTTAAAGGGCAGAGATCGGCCCGCTGTATCTCTGTTTTGAAATTGGTTTTGTCCTGCAATATCTGCAGAGCAGGTGTTGTGAGACAGAGTGGTAGAGTTGGCATTGGTATAACACACTAGACCTTTGGGACGATGCACCACCGCTTCGTGCACTTGATGTTCTGTTTCTTCCAGGTCACATGGAGCTTTGCAGAAAGGACAGCGCTTATCGCACCCCTTGACTCTTTCATATAGCATGTCCTGAAGTTTATCAGGGAGGTCATCCGGGACTTCAATGACATCCTCATTCTCCATAAATTCCTGAGCAATTGATGAGGATAACTCAGAGACTGATTCCTCTAGGTTTGCAAAGAAATGTTCACGATGCGTACTTATGTCAAACAAAGGTTTCTTCAAGATTTGAGTTGGCATAGTGATTTTTCCTAGACTCGCCAGGCTGGCACAAACTTCCTCAAGTAGTTGTCTAGCATTTCTCTGTGCCCCACTACTAGATTCAGATGCCTGATTAATGCACCTCTTTACCCAATCAAATATTTGGTGCATTCGCTGTTCCCTGCGGTCTTCGATCATAACAGAACCTGACAGATGAGCTCTGATAAAGTTCTCAATACTCTTCCGGCAGAAGCTCTCATGGGACTGAAGATACTCATGGAAATCCTCAAAGCTGTCCTTCATCAGCATTTCTTTAAGAAGACTGTAGTGGAACTTCTTTGGTGAGCTATAAAGTTGTGAATTTTTCTTCTTGAGGATATCATTAAATATCTGTCTCTCCAAGCTGTTGTAGATGAAGTCTTCGACTGTTGGCTTGAGGCACTGATTGGTGAAAGATTGAGCAGCTTTTTGACACTGGTCCCTTTTTCGGAACTGATATATGAAATTCAACATGTGCCTCTCCCTGGTCTCATTTAGGAATCTCTCTTTTATTTCCTTTTCCCTTATGAATGAATCCTGCACCTCTTGAAAGGACTCTGCTGCTTTGCCACAGACGTATCCTTTGATATCCACTTCAAATTTGGGACTCATCACGAATGGCTCACCTTTTAAAAATTCTAGACCTTTGTCCATAATTGCAAGCAGCTCTCTCATATAGCTATCTGAGTAGCCCTCTTTGTGGCACACTTTATCTGAGACTCTTCTGTCGCAGTCTTCTATCAAATTATTAGTGAATCTTTGTGCAACATCCTTATTGTACTTCAGTGTTTTCTTCATCTTACTACTCAAAGCAAAATGGGCAGTCTTCACTTTAAAGCCATTGAGCTGCTTTGCATCTCGGAGTCTTATGTTTTGTTTTTTTAGACCACGATCACTTATGTTTTTCTTTAGCTGCTCCACCATCCTTGCAAAGATTTCTTGTGTCTCTAAGGCGGGATCGTTCATGTTGGATGGGATATTTTCCCAAACACTTGCAAATTCACGTTCAAGCTCCTTGTCCTCAATCACACAGTTATTGTTCTTGCAGGTCTGCAAGAGTGAACGTAACCTCACCTCCAGGGCTGCTTCAAGTGATGTCAATAAGGCGTGCATCTTAACTGTCATATCATGACAAATGGTAGCAGACTCAAGTTTCTGGGCAACATCATATGTAATTTGCTCTTGAATGTGGTCTACTTTTTTGTGAAGGCTTACTTTGTAATTTTCCACAAGGCCAATATCAATATCCTCCTGCCTAAGGTAGTCCCAGAGACTTGCCTTAATATGGTCTCTCTCTGTATTGATTTGGGTAGCTGCTTCGTCTCTCAAGATTCTGAGCAGCCTATCTGAATCCATGTATTCTCCACTTTGGTATACCGATTCTTTTAACTCTGTTATGTGATTGTCCAATGCTTCCACCCAAATATCCAGTTGATCATTGAGCTGCTTCTCTCCCTGTACGAGTTTTCTGCAGAGGCCAATGATGGCATCAGCTGTAGCCGTTTCTCCGAACTTTATGGCAAAATTTTCATTTTTCACTGACTCCCACAGACTTAACATATGCTCCATAAATGCACCCAAGCAGGTTGGCTGGCCATTTGTTGCCTTTTCATGGAACATAGTCAACAGTCTTTTCTTAAGTCTGAGAATTGCATCACTGTAGATTTGATCATTTTTTGAAGTCACAGAGCTGCTGCCTATACCTCTTCTTTCACTTGTGGGAAGTGTTTCTCTTTGAGATTCATTTGGGAGCTGTCCTGTGGTCAGTACATCAATTACACAACTCATGATTTTTCCATCCATTCCTGCTCCCTCTGAAGCAACCTGGAAGGTAGTCTTCCTCTCCAAATTTCGTGTGCAGAGAATAGCGTTGACAGCAATCTGAAGGTTGCTTCTTGTTTCATTCTGGTCCTCATCTGGTAGATTTATTAGTGTAATGTCACTCAGCCCACTGACAAAGGTAGCCAGTTCACTTGCATGCACAAGGCTTCTTTCTGTTTGGGCGTTCAAACCTTCTGTGCTAATCAACAACAGAAATTCACAGTCCATCTCCATTCTGAAGTTGTCAGGTAGGCTGAGGAGAAGCATGCATGCCCCTTTGATATGCCTTCTACCCCATTTTGGGAAGTTGACCCCAAACAAGGCAGATAAGACCTCTGCGTTCTTGGAGTTGTGGAAACCTAGGATTGTCAGAACTCTCATGTGACTGAACTTTGGCAGCTGCTTGTGTACCTCGTAAAGAACGCTGTATACCCAGTTAATGGGAAAAACGGAGGCATCCCCATCATAGAGTTCAAGGGGAACTCCATAAAAGAGTAGTTCAGCCCCTAAATATGGTAAGCGGAACATGTCATACAAGTCGCTGTTTGGGCCACGGAAGTATCTTTCGTAGACCAGTCCCATCTCTCGAAGGAAATGTTCAAGTCCAATGCAAGGTTCTTGCATTTGTTCCTCATCTGCTTCCCTTTGATCGGACAGGTTATCCAACTGCATAACTTCAAGTTTCACTCTCATCCAAGAGAGAAAGAATGCCCGCTTGGTTGTGTCAAATGAACAAAGAGCTGCAGTAAAGGCTCTCATGGATGTTGTTAGTTTATAATCAAGCAGTTGTTTTATAAGGTTTTCCTTCTCCCCTGTTAAGCTCTGGGATGTATGCTGTAGGTGACGTGCCTCCTCCTTCTCCAGCTGACACAACTGTTTCCATACTGTACCTTGCAGGGGCAGCTGATTCTCCAAATAGCTAGACACTCCATCTTCAATTCCACTGAGGACTTCTTCAACTTCACTGAATGCCATTCGACAGAGCTCATCTTCATCAACATTAATGTCGAGATCATTGGCCATACCGGCTGTACCTACAAGGTTTGTGGTGTGTAGGTATGGAATAAAGCGATCCAGAACATCTCTTAAGTTCTCAGCAATTTCTTCCTCATCACCTTCACAGCCATTCAGCATTGTTCCATCAGGAAGTTCTAAATCCTTCATCAGCCTTTGCTTCATTTTCTCATTTTGATTATCTTGTCCATCCTCTACTGATGTTGAGCAGTCGATTATAATCATGTGACTTGTATTGTCCCTCCATGAGGCAAGTAGGTCTCGTTCCTTGGCACCAAAACGTCCAAAGAAAACTATGAGGACTGCAGATGTGTAACACAGAAGACTCATCTGTTTTTCGCAGTCAGCTGCATCTCCACGAAGATTAGCAACTAGCACAGGACGAGAAAAGATCTTATGACGATCTCCTGAATGCAGGTTCCAGCAAACCTCCACCAGACCATCAGAGAGAACTCGAGGCAGCTGCCCTCCCTCCATACCACAGTTTACGAAGCAGTCATTCAGCTCATGTGGACCCCCAAGAACACGGTTGAGTACTCGAGATTTCGAGACGTTGCAGGAACCTAGCCTCACTGCGGAGAGAAATGGCATCCTGGAATCGGCCATGTTCTTCATGATGGGTCCCTCAGAAAGTGACTTCCACTGACCGAGAACACCTCTAAATGGACACAGGAGGATGGTTCCCTTCTTTTCTGGGTGAATAGGGGGAAGATACAGGGGCACTGCAAAGTTGCACTGCAACATCCGCTGGGTGATCTCTTGCTGTAGGAAACTATTTGTTGTCATGTAGATGACAGCAACGAGGTCTAAAGGATTGATAGCGCATTGTGAATTCTCATCCATGTCCAAACCGTAATCTCCTACTGGTACCTTGCAGCAAGTGCTGCGGGCTTGGGGATTGCATAGCCAGAGCCGCCGGAGGAATGCATTTAAGAGCTCTGTTGGGTCTTGTGGAAGGTCATCTTCAGTGCTTGGAGTGCTTACATATTGCATTGTTGTAAGGTCCAAAGGTGCCACCTTTTCCCTGTGCAGGTCCAGCATGTGCAGTAAAATATGCTTGTCCCTGTCAATTTCAGACACTAGAGGAGAACCATATTTGGTGAATAAATTCAGTGTTTATCACTTTTATTCTAATTATAATAATTTTGCAATAATCATGAAAACTTTGATGTTATCTATGATGTTTCTAAAAAGCTTGGAAAGAAATGCTTAATAATGAGATGATGGAAACAGACATTTGATGCATATGGTAACTCTTACCTATCTCAGTAGTAAGGGGCCCCGGGTCGGGGATAGTCTTCCGATGTAGAGACATTGTTTTAGAATGTTTATTTAATTGTCAGTTACAATCCGAAGGATCACATTGACCTGCCGGCCAAAAACAACATGTTAAAGAATGTCCCTCTTTCTGCTTCAGAAACTAAATGAATGAATGAATGAATACAAGTACATTTACATTTACATTTAGTCATTTAGCACAACTGAGAACAATGGAAGCAATCAAAATCAACAAGAGAACAAATATATGCAAGTGCTATAACAAGTCTCAGTTAGCTTAACGCAGTACACGTAGCAAGTTTTTTTTTATTATATAATAAATAAAAAGAAAACAGATAGAATAGAAAGAGAATAGAGCAAGGTAGTGTTAGAGGCCTTTTTTGCTTTTGTTAATTGTATAATAAATCAAAAGACAACAAATAGATAGAATGCAAAAAGATTAGAGAAGCTAGTTTTTTTTTTTTTTAAGAAAACAAGCAGTTAGTAAATTAATAGAGTGCAAGTCTAAAGGGACACACTTCTTTTTTAAAGAATATAATTAGAATAGAGAGTGCTAGAGTTAAAGGGTAAAATAAAGATGGAAGAGATGTGTTTTAGCTGATTCTTGAAGATGGATAAGAACTCAGCTGCTCTGATTGAGTTGGGTAGGTCATTCCACCAGGAGGGAACATTTAATTTAAAAATCCGTGAAAGTGATTTTGTGCCTCTTTGGGATGGCACAGCAAAGTGATGTTCACTTGCAGAAAGCAAGCTTCTAGAGAGCACATAACTCTGAAGTAATGAAATTACTTACAAGTAAACAATATATACAACATGCAAATACAAAATGCAAGCTTTAGCTTTTACATTACATTACATTTAGTCAAATTCAACTCAAATGTCAACTCAAAAGTCAATTTAATCTAATTTTTATGCAGCAACAATTTGAGAGTTCATCCAGACACCACCTAATAATATATTCATAGACCTGATAATAGATTCATTAATCTGATTTTTAGGACAGATAGGTATTTGCAAATTAGATGTTCATATCCTTGACAGAGGATAAATCATATCCAACTTTTCCTAAACTGCATCCATCTGAGGAACACAATTTAATAAAACTGTTGACACTTTGCCTTAGGGGGACAAATTATGTTAATCGTACTGGGCTAATTACTTTCTGACAGTGTTGCTGCATTATTGGTTGGATGTCTAATAGTGTGTATAAGTGTGTCCTGTACATCAAAATCACATAGCTGGGGTTTTCTTTTATCATTTGACGATATAACTGTCAATACAACCAGCATTTTATGTATTTTTCAGCAAAATTCATTCATCAACTACAAAACATTCATCTTTCTTCTTTCCTGAGGGTTATAAGCAGAGGCGGACAGTAACTAAGTAAATTTACTTGAGTATTGTACTTAAGTACACTTTTTGAGTATCTGTACTTTACTTGAGTGTTATTTTTTCTGGAAACTTATGACTTTAACTTCACTACATTTGAAAGACAAATATTGTACTTTTCACTCCATTACATTTCGATCAAGGTCCTCGCAGTAGAAAGTCATTAGCAGCTTTGAAAGTCAGTGGGTGATTTATTTCTTCTTTTTTTCACAGTTTATCAGTAATCACTGATAAATAAGAGATTAGAGAATTCCCAGCATTTTTTGAGCACTGACCACTTCCAAATGTGATATTTGTTTACAACAATTCAATAATAAGAAGTTAATATTGTGGTTTATATTAGACACAATATTGTCTGATTTTGCTAAATTGTGTATGTGAAAATATTACCTATAAAGCAGTACTTCTGTATTTTTACTGAAGTAAAAATCTGTCTTTACAACTTTTACTTGTAATGGAGTGATATTTGACCAGCAGTATCTGTACTTTCACTTAAGTAATGGAGTTGTGTACTTTGTCCGCCTCTGGTTATAAGTATGCTTTTCACAAGCCACACAGATGGAAAGCTAATTTCTGCGCTTTTGCTTTTGCATTCCTCACCAAGGATTAGGCAGTCACTAGTGCATACTTTATTAAACATAGATTCAAAACCACAGATCAGTTAAAACCCATTCAGTTCAAATCAAATATAAAGTACACATTTATACTATCATACATGCAATTCCTCATTTAATTAAATTACTGAAATACTAAACTTTGCTAATGGTTGTATACAAAATATGTCGTCATTAGTATCATTGTTAACATATTACCATATCATCTCGCTTTGGAGTTAAAACAAACAAATGAATAAATAAGCAAGTAAGCTTACCTAAAATTTATGATGCCTTCTTTGGCTGTGTGCTGTGCTGTCATGACATGGAACTGACATGACTAGCATGACATTGAGCTTTTATATGAGCCTTGAGAGTGATACAGTCTGCTTTTTTGGAATTTGCACCACCCCGTTCATTAGGTATCTACGCACATGCAGGTCTTTATCACGTACACACTCAGAAAACAACAACCCCCATGCAGCAGAAAAAAAGTACCAAATAATCCATGTCCTACACAGTATTATGCAATGTGATCATTTAAAATACTTCTATAAAACATATTGTTTTGTCAGCAAAATGTCTAACCAAGTGTAATTTATAAAAAAAAATAAAAAAAATCAATTTATTTTTAAGCATTAATAGATTTTTCAAGTAAAACATTTCACAAAAAAGCTTGGTAACTTATGTTAAGCATTTGGTTTTTCACAGGCAAGCACTAAATAAAAAAAAAAACTAAACAAGTTTTAATCATTATTGCTCTCCATTTTTAATGCATTTATGGTGTTTAGATAAGGATTGTGCTGCTGTGGTTTCAATCATGATTGGCTTTCATGAAAGAGTGATGACTTCATTAATGACATCACACCTTCTGTTATCTATACAGTTGCTGACTGATTAAAGTCTGATTAGTTGAGAAGAGATTCTGAACATTCATGTACATCGATAACATCTGCTTTACAGGTAGTCCTGTTTACAAATGTGATTTTTTTTGATGTCCTGGTGTAAATGTATTTTACAGAGCCCCATGCTAAAACTATGAGAGGAACTTTAAAACGATATTTCAAAGTTTTTGGAAGCAAACATAAGATTTCCCGGGAACTCAACCCAAGTGTTTTGCAAACGGTTTTCTTAGTGGAAAGCAAAGCTTTTGTCAGGTAATGCAAAATCATTGAAATCTATTTTTTAACAAATAAAATATACTTATTCAAATATTATATTTATTCAAACTTACATTGAAATGTTGAACACCGTAATATATAAAAGTGTATATGAATGTACAGTGGGTACGGAAAGTATTCAGACCCCCTTAAAGTATATGAAAAGTACATCTTTCATGTGTAAACTAGTGCTTGCCTCTGTTTTTATCACTTTGCAATGAGGTTACTAGAGTGTTCTAGGTGGTTCCTTACTGTTCATTTGAGTCAAGTTCAAGTAATTCAAGTTAAGCGTAATGTCTGGCTCAGGATGAGGTGAAAGTTCTACCCAGAGGGATAAACGCTCATGTGCGCGTAGGAAAAGATTACATGCCTCCTATTTCTGTAACGCAAAGCTCTTTAAATGACTTAGCCGTGTGAGTGTGTCTGGCTGAATAGAAAGATGCAGCTCTAGATCCTTGACTTCCCTGAGTATAACCACGGTTGACGTGCTCTGAACGGGACTACCTGAAGAAAAACACAAAGGCAGTGAATAGACTTTCAAAATGCTGGCGACAATGCTAACAGCCATGTATATGATGGTGAGAGTGGCTGAACAGGTAAGGCAACTCATTGGATTATATCTTTGTGCATTTGTCGCCAATCGTCAACATACCAGCCAAAACCGGTTCAGCTGACTGAAATTTTTTTCATAGTTTCATATGCCAGACATTATGATCTATGACAAAAATGCTAGATAGACAAATATGATGAGAGGACTCAGTCATACCACACAGGACAATATCACAATTGTTTTTATTTATTTTCTTAATTAAATAGGTTCTTTTCTTACTGACTACTTGGAAATGAGAGATAATGTTCATTCATTTCAAAGCACATTAGAACATATGGACAAAAGGAGAATTTCCAATTAATGATTTAACATTAAAAACGAGGTGCTAAAACGTTTTGTGGACATATATTCTTTAAGGTAACTTTTAGGGGTGTTTCTGACACTAGCTTATTAATATGTAAATGTCCAGCATTCATGCATCACAGGAGGATTACTGTGACTTCCCCCTCTTGCTGGTCAATTAAATTAAATTAAATAATTAAATTAAATTAAATTGAATGAATGAATGAATAAATATTTACACATGGTTTATGTTTATTTTCCTTTTAGTTTATATTATCATGACATAATATTGTTTTATGAGGCATTTTCACATTGTAAGTTTGGGACAAAAAAAAAAAATCAATAATTTGAAAAAACATCAAGACAAAATTAAGGCATGGTAATATGTTTCAAAGACAGTTATAATGTGGCAGTGTTGTTCATATAATGAAAATAAAAATTATGAAACATGATTATATATATATATATATAATAGTAATAATAATAATAATAATCCCTGAGACACAAAAGTGCCTGTAGTTGATAAAACACCCTTAAAGACCATACATTATGGTAATCATTTAGTATGGTATGGTAATCATAAAAGCACCATGTACCGTGACACTGCCATTGTATTGCCACAACTCCGTAATAACAATAATACATATTTTGAAATGTGTTATATGAAAAGTCTTTAAGTTCACATTTCCACTCTAGATGGTTAATCATACAACATCCTTGAGTCTCAGTAATAAAGATATTAGGGTGCATGACATTGCAATTCAGGGCCTTAATAATCTTGATAAACAATGGAAATGAGACTGTAGGAACTAGATCACTTAAGTTTTGACACGGCTGTTCTGTTTATTCCACAAGAGTTGATTTACTTCACTGGGGACAAGATGGACGCTTTCTAATGACAGATTAGCATGCAAGATCATGACACATGAGTCAAACCAAAAAAACCTGACATCGTCTTAAAGAGGCAAAATGTGGTCTCAAATGAAAAAAACGTATACACACACACATCAATAACAACGTACTGTACTGTACAACATGCAACACACACCCCAGCACATACACACACATGCACACACTGATTCTGCTGTGTCTGTTCTGCTTCAGCTGGGTGTTCGGTGGGTACGTCAACAGGAACCTCTTCCGTATGTGGTGTCTCAGCCGCTGCCATGGCAGGTCCACTATGTCTCCCACAGTCGGAAAGGAAGTTGTTCAGAAGAGGTGAAATTCCTCATTATTTTTTACTGTTATACTACATTACACAACTGCTTAAACCCAAAAAAATCCACCAATGTTTCTTCAAGGATGATTCTCACCAGGAACATATAAAAGTCATATTTCACCCTTTAATAAAAAGGGGGAAAAAAAGAAAATAAAAAAAGTCTGCATAATGAAAATGAAGCCTACATTTAGGATCATTATAATTGTACTGTATAATGATAATGTGGTAAAAAATCAAGAATTAATAACGAATTAATAATTATCATGACAATTATGCACACATGCCCTCAATTATAATTATTGTAATGTGAAAAAAATCTCATTCTCATTAATGCAAATCCAAAAAATAAACACATATATTTCAATTATATAAGTATTTATACATTACATAAATGTTTGTTTAATGAGATAATTAATTTTAATAAAACTAATAAATTAATTGATGCTATTTTATTTTATTTTATTTTATTATAAAAAAGTCCAGGCAGTCATGAGAATTATTAGAATTATTATTTTTAGATTACTTCGATTAATGAGAAGTTATGGAAATATACTTAATATTCATGAAATAACGTTACAAACAAACAACAACAACAACAACAACAACAATAAGCTTCTGTCTTTATGCTAATACGTTCTTAATGAGATTCACCCTCAAAGTTATACAGCAATAGTCTGGTTATTAAATTATCCTTTAAAATACTTTACTTACAAAATATATTTTTGAAAAAGTAAAGGTGAGAGTGAAAGAGGGCAATGCTATGGGATAATTTTCCCGCCAAATGTATTGCAGTCGCGGATAAAAAAATAACAAGCGTGAAACCAAAATGTAAAAACGCAAGTAAAATTTAAATTGTATTTCTGTGGTATCCTTGAACACAGCGTCTTCTCAACATGATGTAAACACACTAACTAGCGGAAGTGTTTGTGGGCAGGTCAGACTCTGTTCGTATTTCGCGGGCAGGCGGGGATTATGAAAATGTGTTACCCAGTGACGTCACGACATGGACCCCAGTTTGAAAACCCCTGCTCTACTCATATTATCCTCTCCTAACAGTAATAACCATAACAAGACTTATAATCAGCCAGGTAAAGGTGAGCCAGTCACATCAGTCACTTCGCGAGGCCGGTGCATTTAGTGGCTGATCCCTTTCGCAATGTGACCGGAGGCGAATAAATACAGGTGAATATAACCGCGACAGGTCGCTAGGATGGCTCATTTAACGTTAACGGAGCGCCAGGTAGGCGTACAGCAGTGACAGACAGATACATATAGCGGTGTCCTGTATGGAAAGATGTTTCCCAGCCGACAGTTGTCCATTTTCACCTGTACAAGTGAACAGAACACTGA
>NW_015640039.1:509328-512039 GCF_001515625.1 Sinocyclocheilus rhinocerous
TTTGCATTAATATTTCAGTTTTGTGCAATATGATTTTAAATGTGTTTAAAGTTTTGATTCGTGCTTATTATTTTTTTTAATGCGTTATTAAATTTTTTATGTACACTTATTATTTTTTGATCCGTGACCATTGTTTGCTATTCTGAAAACGTTGCTTTCATTTTTACATTTTTTGCAATATAATTTTACTTGCGTTTTTAAATTTGGGTTCGCGCTTGTTATTTTTTTATCTGCGACTGCAATACATTT
The DNA here is from genome assembly GCF_001515625.1 of Sinocyclocheilus rhinocerous. NCBI lineage: Eukaryota > Metazoa > Chordata > Actinopteri > Cypriniformes > Cyprinidae > Sinocyclocheilus > Sinocyclocheilus rhinocerous. Next base: position 509,578 of record NW_015640039.1, read on the forward strand.
GGTGGGAAAATGATCCCATACAATGCTGGTGGGTGGACAAAGAGATGAGAATAATAATGTGGCCCTTATATATGTGGGTGGCCCTTGTTCAAGGCTTTGGTCTCATTTTGGGGTTTCTTTTCTTACTATTAGTATCCATGTGAACAGAACCTTATATTCCTAGCTACTGGATCCTATTATCAGATCAGAATCAAGAATCAGAATGAGTTTTATTGCCAGGTATGTTTTCACATACGAGGAATTTGTTTTCATGACAGAAGCTTCCGCAGTGCAACAGAATGACAGCGACAGAACAAAAACACAGATAATAAAAGAAGAATAAAAAAATAAAAACAGAACAAGTAAATAAGGAATAACAATATATAAATTAACAATTGTATGTGCAGCTATATTACAATAGACAGTTTTGTATGTACAGGTATATTATGTGCAAATTTGAGGTGTAGACTAAGAGTGTGTGTTAGATAAATAAGTGTATGAGTGTATAAATAATGTTGTGTGTTCCACAGTTATTGTCAAGTGTTCATGAGATGGATTGCCTGAGGGAAGAAACTGTTCCTGTGTCTGGCCGTTCTGGTGCTCAGTGCTCTGTAGCGTCGACCAGATGGCAACAGTTCAAAGAGGGAGAGAGCTGTTTTTCCAGTGTGTATTTAGCCTGTTTATACAAGACATTATTCCCCTTCCTGTGAGCATCTTCTTTGGCCTGACTGAGCTGTCTGAGTTTTGCAGTGAACCATGGTTTGTCGTTGTTGTAAGTTAGGTGAGTCCTGGTAGGAATGCACATGTCTTCACAGAAACTGATATAAGATGTTACAGTCTCTGTGAGCTCGTCCAGATCGGTGGCAGCAGCTTCAAAAACACTCCAATCAGTGAGGTCAAAACAAGCTTGTAAATCCTGCTCTGCTTCATTAGTCCATCTTTTTACAGTTCTTAATACAGGTTTAGCTGATTTCAGTTTCTGCCTGTAGGTCGGTATAAGATGAACTAAACAATGATCAGAGAGCCACAAAGCTGCCCGTGGGACAGAGTGATATGCATTCTTTATTGCTGTGATCCAATATATTACTGTCTCTGGTGGGACATGTGATGTGCTGTCTGTATTTTGGCAGTTCACGGGAGAGATTTGCTTTATTAAAGTCCCCGAGAATGATTAAAACAGAGTCCGGGTGTTGTTGTTCTGTGTCTGTGATCTGATCAGCGAGTTTCTGTAAAGCGGTGCTCACCGTGCGCTTGCGGAGGAATGTAAATACTCACGAGAATGAACGAGCAAAACTCCCGCGGATAGTAGAAAGGCTTACAGTTAATGAAAAGCGCTTCTAGATCTGAACAGCACATCTTCTTTAACATGGTTACATCTGTACACCACCTTTCGTTGATGTAAAAGCATGTCCTGCCGCCGCGCGATTTTCCCGTTGATACTGCGTCGTGGTCCCCTCTGAACAGCTGAAAGCCCGGCAGATTTAACGCGCTGTCCGGTATGGCGTCATTCAGCCAGGTTTCCGTGAAACACAGAGCAGCAGAGTGTGAGAAATCCTTATTTGTCCGGGAGAGCAGAAGGAGTTCGTCCGTTTTGTTGGGTAGAGACAAACGTTCTACTGAAGTTTCGTAATATGACTTACAGTTATTGTCAGACATTACTAGGTGCCGTTTAAGGCCAATGCACACAGATATTCCCTCTCAGAATATCTAGGCTTGGACATTCCACAGGTGCCTGTAATCCAATGGAGAAGGATTTGTGTCTTAATGCATTATGGTCTATAAAAGAGAAGTCTGTATATATGTCCTGAGGTTCTGCTTAAACAGCATGCCTGTTTCACACTGCCACCTAATAGATGTATAAATCTGTGCTTAAAGCAAGACACTATAGGAAAACAGTAAAAAATTTAAAGAGCAGGTCATATGGTATTTTAAAGTGTCCTAATATTGTGTTGGAGTCCCCTACAACAGGTTTAAATGCATCTAAGGTCAGAAAACATTGTAATTTTCTCAGAATATACATTTAATATTAGAGTCATTTGCCAATGATTTCGAAACGATTTATTCCAAGCAAGTTTGGAGCAAACCCCTCCCTTCCATAAGCCTACTCTGCTCTGATTGGTCAGCTGGCCAAGCCTGTTGTGATTGGCACAGAGAGGAGTCCTTGAGCAAGTTAGCGAGCGCTACCATTGACAAAGCACCTTTACATAAAACAATAATATAGTGCTCCAATCCGTTCTTAAAATAATGACATCAAATACAAAAACTCTTATGCAAGTGAATCGTGCCCACAGCTAAAGTTTAGCTGCTAAACTGTGAACACTTAAAAACAATAATGGTGGATACGTTAGCCGAGTGCATACAGTTTGTAAACCAAAATATGTCTACTGTAATGTTTGAAAAACGACAGACAAAATACGCTCTGTCTTAACTTTTAATCAGAACGCAGAACAGCTGTATCACAGGCGCACCAGCCTAACTAACTA
>NW_015640039.1:513204-513527 GCF_001515625.1 Sinocyclocheilus rhinocerous
ATTTACTAAAAACAAGCCTATCGCAAGACATCTGGTAGGGGGGGCACCTGGGGTGGCCAGCCAAATTTCAGGGGGGGCCGGTGCCACTCCTGGCCACCACGTAGACACGCCCCTGATTATGCAAATGTGTTACCCAGTGACGTATACCAGTAACAGGCAAAAGAAAATATGACGACTCCTTAAGGCGATTCAGAATTGACTCTCTCTTTTGAGAGACAATATCTTTATTTATCATGCACTTTTTTGATTAACAACTTTGCAGATTGTTTTCATTTAAGGATAGCTACGTTATAAACTGCAAAAGAGATATTTTTCAAAAACCC
>NW_015640039.1:514279-517309 GCF_001515625.1 Sinocyclocheilus rhinocerous
GGGGATTATGTAAATGTGTTACCCAGTGACGTATACCAGTAACAGGCAAAAGAAAATATGACGACTCCTTAAGGCGATTCAGAATTGACTCTCTCTTTTGAGAGACAATATCTTTATTTATCATGCACTTTTTTGATTAACAACTTTGCAGATTGTTTTCATTTAAGGATAGCTACGTTATAAACTGCAAAAGAGATATCTTTCAAAAACCCATATGACCTGCTCTTTAACTAATAGATATCACCATATTTCCTTCAGTTTATTAACTACAGTACATTATGAGAACTGTTTTGCATTACAAGTATTCTGAAATGTCATGTTCAAATATGCAGCCATTAATTATGTTTAAATATGAGGTAGTATTTTATCAATCTGAATACTGGTAAAAGCCACGTTCAAAATGTTAAAAGAATTAACACTTTTACAGGAACTCCATTTATAGCCAGAAATATAATGTTATGTAGCCATATGTTATATGAACAAACCCTACTGTATATATATATATATATATATATATATATAATTGCAACAATAAAATAACACATTTCTGCGAGTCTGAAAGACGACATGTTATGGAAGTAAAACAAGTTAACAAACTCCAAAAAAAAAAAAAAAAACTGGGAGTAGGCTAGCTTCTCGAAAGCTGCACTTCTGTGCCTTTTTTACCCCTGAATAATGCATATTAATACCTTATTAGTACTTGAATTATATATATATTGGTACCTTATGAAATGGTACCACCTTAGTGACAGCTTATGTACCTTTTTATCTGAGTTTACATTAATATTTCATTAAATATTAATTTCCATTTGAATTCTTAAATTTCTTAAGAGTAGAGAGTGTAAAGGTAGTCATTTAGCAGACATTTTTATCCAAAGCATATCACAGAACACTGATTACGGGGACAATCCCCTGTAAAAGTCTCCTTAGTACTAAAGAGAGCAAAGCTGCTTTCCTGGAACAGACAAAACGGTCAAATCAGGCTGCTAATGGTTTACAGTTAATAATTTAATAAGGTTATGACATTGGTGTACTTTCTTAGCATTAGCTTTTAAGCTCTTTTGTACACCAGTTATAATGTCCGTATGGGTTTTGTGCTTTAGCATGTCGATCAAAATAGATATATGTTTACCATTACCAGATGCCACCCAATATGACATTAAGGAAACTACTTGGTCTCCAGTTCAAGATCAAACTTTCCTATCAAATGTAGTGTTATGTAAGGGCCATACAGTTCTTTTAAATATTTATTTACAGGTCATACAGTGCCTTTGAAGAGAAATCGATCAATTAAAAGTAGAAATAATATCAGACACTTTCATGCACATTTCGTATTATATTGAATTTTTCTGAAATAGTCATGTTCCATTTGAGTGAAAATAATTGCCAGTGCACAGAGTAGAGTGCTCATAATGACCATGACATGACCCCAGCGGCATGAACACACTGAGTCGCGCAGTAACCCGCTGCAGAGGCATGTGTGGAATGTCCCGGCAGAGACGTCTCACACCTGTGTGATCTGTCTGTGCCACCATGTCTCGCACATTCCGGCGAGAAAGACAGAGAGGCGACACGTGTGATAAGACTGTCATGGCTGATGCTTTTGTGCGTTCAAGGACACAAGGATGCACTGACACTTTCGTGGACCTCAAAGTAGTGACGCAAAAGCAAAGTGTAAAAGCATTTTTGAGATGGTGTGAATTTCTGAATCGTTAAAAGCATTGTTCACGCAAAAATGAAAATTCTCATCATTTACTCACCCACGTGTCATAAATATTTTCGTAATATTCTAGCTTCAGTATTCTTACAGTGAAAAAAAAAAAAAAAAGTGGTCCATAACACAATATATTCCAACTATAGATCACTGTGCGATTAAATCATTCCCCCCACAATAAAGTTTACATGCATTCAAATATGCCATTTTAAGTCAATGATGGCAGGTCAGAGGACAGAACATAACCACTGACATAACATTTCCTTCCAAAAAGTCTTCTTTTGTGTTCCAGAAAGGAAAGTTTACGGTGGCCGAGAAGTGCTAAGCAAATCACAATTCTGAAAACAAAATAACAAATTACAAACGCAAATGCAAGTCTAAAAAACAAAATAACAATTCAGAAAGCACAACAACAATTCAGAAAACATTATAACAAGTCAGAAAACACAATGACAAATTCGAAAACAAAATAACAAGTCAGAAAACACAAAGACAAATCCGAAAACAAATTAACAAATCAGAAAACACAACGACAAATCAGACAAACCAGAAAAGGTAGGTATAGTTTGAGACAACTGGACGAGACATCTGTCAATCAACGTATACAGGAAAAACCAGCCGAAGAACAGCAGAGTCGTGGTAGAAAGTTCGGAGATGGTATTAAAGTAGCTCAGTTTAAAAGTATTGTATGAATTGCCTTTACTCTGGAATAAAAAATACGGGGTGTCTATTTACATTTAGTTAAAAGTGGCAATAAATCATCAGCTCCAGTGATGCAGATGGATAAGTGCGTGTCGTTGTCTTTTTGACGCGATCGACCCGGGTTCGATCCCGCCTTTTGCCGAACTTTTTTTTCCTCCCTTTTCAAATCTCGTATCACATCGTAAAGGCATTTATTTTCAATAAAAATTAAGGAAATAATCAAAAAGTTGAAAATAAAGTATCGGGTAGGGTTAGGGTAGGTGTAGGGAGGGCTTTATTGTACCAATAAGGTGGCATCCATTTAATAATTAAAATTAAAATTATAATTTACACTCAATACGTTATTATTGCATACTGTTTTATAATGTACTACAATACTGAAGTGCAGATAATTGCCACTATTTGCAACAAGTAGTATACTTGATAGTAGAAATCCTGCTATTTTAACATAGTGTAAATAGCATATTGCTAAAAAAATACTGCTATTTTCACTTAGTGTAAATAGAATCCATAGCTAATACGAGATTTGAAAAGGGAGGAAAAAAAAGTTAGGCAAAAGGCGGGATCGAACCCGGGTCGATCGCGTCAAAAAGCCAACAACACACACTTATCCA
>NW_015640039.1:518989-541720 GCF_001515625.1 Sinocyclocheilus rhinocerous
CACCGTGGACGAAGCGGAGTCCAGCCCGGGGTCGTCACATATGGTTGCCGCAAGCCCTCCGGACGCTCCTTCGTCGAATCCGCCGGCCGCGCCGTTCTCAAGCCCGCCTCCGCATACTCTAGGCCGCGGCTCACTCTAGGCCTCCGTGTGTGGTGCTGTGTTTTGTTGTGAAAGCGAAACTACTTTGTTTGGTCTTCTACGGTGGCCGAGAAGTGCTAAACAAATCACAATTCTGAAATCAAAATAACAAATTACAAACGCAAATGCAAGTCTTAAAAACAAAATAACAATTCAGAAAGTACAACAACAATTCAGAAAACATTATAACAAGTCAGAAAACACAATGACAAATTTGAAAACAAAATAACATTAATAACAAACCAATGATTAATCCCAAACCAATGGCGCTGTCTCAAACTATACCTACCTTTTCCGGTTTGTCTGATTTGTCGTTGTGTTTTCTGACTTGTTATTTTGTTTTCTGAATTGTTGTTGTGCTTTCTGAATTGTTATTTTGTTTTTTAGACTTGCATTTGCGTTTGTAATTTGTTATTTTGTTTTCAGAATTGTGATTTGCTCTGCACTTCTCGGCCACCGTAAAAGTTAGTTATTCAGGTCTGGAGTACATCAAGTGAGTACATCATTTTCATTCTGGACAGAATTATCCACTTAAAGTGTGTAGGCCTATTTTCTATGCAATGGCATTACCAAGTGGAACAGTAACAGGTTTCAAACCCATACGTTCTCCCATCTACTATTGGTTGAAAAATAGATAGCCCCGCCCACAAACTCACATGATTGGTTCAAGCACTGTTGCTATGCCAGGCTTGTCAGAATGCTCAAATAAACAAAACAATGTTTTGGTAGCACCACAATGATCACACTTTTCTGATAAATAAACCTACAAATGGCTTATTTATAGTTGTCTGAGCATATTAATATATATATATATATATAAAGTATTTTAACAATTAAAACTTTTTTTGGTTTGTTTTACAGTTTGAGGGCCAGAGAAGGAACAGCATAGGCGTTTACAGAAAGAGTAAGTATGAACATATCTGATATTGTATTCTGAAACAAAAGCTGTAAAATAAAATAAAATATTTTATCATTGTTACATATATAAAATCATAAAATATTCTGTAAAGTATTCTCTAATTCTCAAAATATTATCTAGTTTTAATCACTCCCTTGTTTTTTAGACTCTTCTTCCAGTAATGGACACACCAAAACTTCTGCTGACAAGGCAGCGGCTACAATTCAGAACCAGTACAGGAAGTACCAGCAAAATAAGCAGAAAGACCACAAATGAAAGCTAAACTGTTAGCTTTTGAAGTGTCCATTTCACGCTCATCAAACCCAGTATTCTCCTCTCTGAACCCTATTACCCCAGCAACTGTCCACATGCAAACCTGGTCTCCATCAATGCTAAAGGACAGCACCTGTGAGCGGCACAGTCACATATTCTGATTTACAGATAGCTGACACCTGCATGAAAACACGTTCACACAATGACAAACATTTCAGACCATTTGCTGATAACGGACACCACAAACTTCAGACACATAAACACTCAGATCTTTATGATAAATAAGGACGATATGTACATAAAACATGCAGACTACATACAAAATAAAATATAGCAAAATATTACAGGAATCTACTCCACACATTTCTTTTTTTCAATGCCCTCTGAGTTTTTGTCAGATCTAACTCAATTCTGAGGACAACTGTGTCCTCAAAATATAGTTAAATAAACCCCCCCATCATTGTAACATTTATGTTACATACTACGTGGGTATGTGCCTAGGTGAGGAAGTGCAATGTGAAAAATACATATCTGTCATTTGAAAGCCTGCAGAGAGCAGTGTGTATTTTTCAACTGATAATGTATGAGTGATTTGTATACACTCACTGCCATGGCAACGTACAATCACATTCAATAAAGATTTTATTTAAGTCCCACGTTCTTGCTCCAAGATGTAATGTCATTCTTCCCTCTGCTGGTGAGCTAGTGCTAGTGAAAGGCTCAAAAATCAGTTGCCCACAAATCCTGAATAGAGAATTTGAAAATATAAACAATAAGTTCTGAATGTGTAGTTGCAAGTAAGATATATATAAAAAATTAATAAATAAAAATGCTAACTATGACGGTAGTCCCGCCAAACACACGTTTATTTACTTTACAATGCGCAGGCGCATTAGCCAGATTAGTCTGAAAAATGTCAGTGATTTATTGTACTGCATGTGATTTGACCTAAGGAGGCACGATCGATTTATTATCAGAATTTAATGTTGGAAAGTAATCTTTAATGGTTTTAGAAACCATTTTCTTTCATCTTTCAAGTAAATAAGGGTTTGCAGGACTGCTGACTTTCGGTGTTACAAATATGGCCGACGAGTGAACGCTTCCATACGTTTTATTTTATATCCGCAACCCCCATTATTACGCATGGATGACTATTAATAGAAACTGGAATAGGCACCAACACCGTATACACGCAGTTTGGAAGATATGGATGACAATGTCTTCATTGGCACTGGTAAGGTAACCAAACAACTATTGCTTTATTGTATTATTGACGCTCCCTCTAGATGTCAGTATGAGTTCAAGGCGAGTTTTAATGAACAAAAATTACTAAGTGTACCTTAGTGCACTACATAAATGCAAACTATGGAGCAAATTTTGTGCCAATATTCACCAAACTAATCCAGCGTTTTGCAAATAAACACAATCTGCTTTGCAAAGAAAAACTCGACTTTCAAACAAACGCAAAGTGATTTGCAAATACAAAACTCTATTTGAGAGAAAATGCAGAGGTATGGACAAATGTATGTATTGTGTGTTACAACTGTGAGATTAATTTGCCTTTTTATGAGGAGACTTGGCTTGATTTTCTCACAAATGCTTGCAGGCAGATTTTCTCACAAATGCAATTAAGCAACTTCCTTTTCCAAAAACAGTAGATGGCGCTGTCGGTCAATTTACGCTAGTCTCCCGAGACCCGGAACACCTGTTGACCTTTTCAGAGAATACAGCAGACCAACATGAGTGGGGAACAGGTGAGTTTCTGTCTTACTATATCTATAATTAACCATTTAGATGTTTTCACAAAGCGACTCTACTACAATGTCAGTGAAATTCACAATAAGTGCTGTAAAGTTGTAACATGATTGATTAGTTCAAAAATAAGTAGTGACATGACTAAACATTTAACAAGGCCAGTGCTTCTCAAAATCCGGATTCCGGAGGGAATTCAATCCGGACCCGCCTCCATTTCGTATTCCAAGAGCACTAATTATATTTCCTACTTTGACAAACGCATGTTAAACTTGCAAATCATTTTAGTTTTTTGTTTTTTTTATGTCTTTTTGGAGATGGTCCGAAATGAAAGCGAAGGCGAGATATTGAAACTTTTCCTTCATGACATTTGTTGTCATGACATCCAGTGAGCATATGAGGTATGACATAATCGGGCGACATTTCACTGCTAATATGAGTAATATTTTTTTTCTTTTTGTTATCACTTAGATTATGGCCATTTGAGTTATATGTGGTGGCTCGTCACAATATCAAAACTGACCGCCACAAATATATTTTCCAAAAGGCTATACTTCATTGAATAAACTGAGCACTGCACATTTCAAAATTAAATTGCAGCGTGGGTGTTTTTATATGAATGTATCTTTGAAAAGAACGGACCGTCTTCAGAAAAGCTTCGATGTCATTTTAATTTCGTCTTTCCTGTAAAGCCTGATAAAGTAGCGTTTGTGAGCGCAGCGCTGTTTTGCTTACAGCCGTTACCGGAGAAACCGCTATATCTCCCGCTCTAGCAGCGCCCCCTGCTGGCAGAGAATGAATTTGCATTTGCAAGTCTGTGGGAAACACTGGTGTCTGTCAGCAAACATAAACAAAAAGCATCCTTCAGAACTGTTTTGAGAAGGTGCTTAAGTTTTGAGCCATGTATTATTACTCTGAATTAGGCTACTACTACTACTACTATTACTAGGGATGCACCGATACTGGTCTCCTGTACTCGTTAAAATGCCCCGATACCAAACGCCTTTATTTTTTTAATTAACGTTAATTTGTTATGCATGTTATGTATGTTTATTAAAAACAAGTTTAGTAATAACCAATTGTTCCGGTCCGGACCTTTGACACTGATGAAAATTCAGCTCGCTCCACTTTCATCATGGATATAAGCTGCCTTAACAATAACATGGAATCAATAAGAAGATGCCGATCACGGAAACTAATAGCAGAGTTAGGTAAGAATCTATTCGTATTGCAGTTTTTGTCACTATTCTACATGTGCAGTAAACTGTAGCACATGTTGTACACCTTCAAACGTGTGACTGTCAAATTTTGTTTGTAACCATTTTCCCAAAAGTTCATTGCTGAATTATAAGTCTGGATCTGTAATTTAATTTATGTATACTGTAATAGACATTGAGCTGCAAAAATAATTCCTGAATCCTAGTAAGAGTTTTTTGTTACAGTGTTATTGATCTCAGTGTTCTCTGGGTAGGAAAGTCATCTGTGTATTTGAATTGTGTGTAAGCATTTACAGTCTTTTTCAACTGCTTACACACAAAATCTTTACTTGTCACACAATTTCTGAAACCTGACACAAATATTTTCTAGATCCGCCCCTGAAACCAACTTAAATTTTCATAAGGGATATCATAGTTTATTATCATATTTATGTTTATATATAGCATAGTTTATATGCACGCCTTGTACAACTTTTAAAACTAAAAGTGGCCTGTAAGGAGATATTTCATATTTCAACTAATATTTTACACTGAATACCGGCAGATTTTAGTCTGACAATAGCCTGTTTGGAAAAATCCAACTAAAAAATGTGTAGCTTTTTATATATAGCTGAGCAACATTTTAACTCATGAAGTTAAGAATAAAAGGCTACTGTCAGGAATTATATTAGTTGCTTTTCAAAATGCAAACGTTCGTCATCTGAGTCACTCCGAGAAGAGTCCTCACTGTCCAGAGTGTGTCTTCACCCATGTAGCGCGCCATCATCCAACGCGCAGAAAAAGAAAGTAGGCTAAATTCTATGATGAAGCTTGACGTTTTGATGCCATTTTTCGGGGGCATCTACATGTTTACCTGGCTGACCTCAGATCATTAACATGTGAACAGAGTGCTCGGCCTAAGGCGGGATCACATTAGTGACAATGAGGTGAGACAGGAGAAACTGTACCTCTCCTTACTTTCATACGGATTATATAATCAGAGAATATTTGTTTTCAATTTGAATTGGTTTTAAAACTAGACATTTCAATCTTTCTATACATATATGTATCATGTATTTGAGGCACATATTCACTGAGATTCAGGTTGTTTTATTCATGTGCCTGTGAAGAAAGTTCCTGGAGACCTAAGGCGGGATCACATTAGTGACAATGAGGTGAGACAGGAGAAACTCTACCTCTCCTTACTTTCATACGGATTATATAATCAGATAATATTTGTTTTCAATTTGAATTGGTTTATTTAAAGGTAGACATTTCAAGCTTTCTATACATATATGTATCATGTATGTGGGGCACATATTCACCGAGATTCAAGTTGTTTTATTCATGTGTCTGTGAAGAAAGTGCCCGGAGACCGAGACGGCAAAGAGCACACCCTGTTTGTTTTCTTTATTTTACAAAAGCACATTGTTTTGTTGTTATTACGACTATACTCAAATAAAAGTAGACCCTTTGCAGTTTCAAACGATGCCATACTCGTATCTGTATTTTTAGTTATTTTCGTGGTCATTGAGAAAACGTGACAAAACGCGCCGGCGCGGTCTTCGACCCCAAAGATAATTTTCTAATCATTACATTGTTAAAATCATTCTGAAATACTGGTAAACGACTGTTTATTAAATGCTGAATTTAGTATTATATCAGCGTGAACTTGATCCTTCTCCCCAATTCACAGGACAAGAGTGACACCAGAAGAGAAATATTCATCATTTTACTTAGCTTAAAAAATGCATAATTATTTTAGATACAAATGATTGCACAGTGTTACAACATTTAAAAAAGCTTTTAGATATTGTACTAAATAATGTGATTTGTTTTCAATTTTTTTATTAATAATTAATGACCTCTTGGGTGATTTTACTATATCTGATACTAAATTAAATTGTCTAAGCTTTAATTTTTGGTACAACATATTGTCGCTATCCATAATACATTTGCATTTTAGCATTACAATATATTGTGACACGATATATTGTTATACTCCTGCATCGTTTTGAATGTTGAACAATTGTATCAACATATGCATATATTCTATATCCCACGATCCAACAGAGGATAAGAGGTATGGAGAATGGATCAGTTTTTATAGGGAAAGACTGCCTAGTTAAATGCCTAGCCATGTCACTACTGATTTTTGAACTAATCAATCATGTTTACAACTTTACAGCACTTAATGTGAATTTCACTGACATTGTAGTAGGGTCGCTTTGTGAAAACATCTAAATTAGTGATGGGCAAACTTGGCCCTTCCAGGCCACTTTCCTGCAGAGATTTGATCCAACCCTGATAAAACTCACCTGCCTGTAGCCTTCTAGTAGTCTTGAAAGACAATGATTAGCAGGTTCAGGTGTTTGGTTTTTTTTTGGGGTCTTACAAGGGTATTTTTTGGGGTCTTACAAGGGTACTTGTGATCATACAAGGGTAAATAAAGAACTGGGGCCGGTTGCAGACTGGTCATAACTTTTTATTTTCAGTTATGAAAAGGTAGACTGGTCTTATTTGTATTGGAAAAGTAAGACTGATAACTACTTGGCAACTGCTAGTAAGGTTTGTATAGTATTTTCTTTACTCTTTAATAAACTATGTCTAAAAAGAGTACTATTTTATGTATTTGAGGTCTGAGATGTGGGAATATTGAAGAGAGAGAGGGCAAACATTTAGCATTTTAGGTCAGCATTGCCGTCTAATCAGCCAATATTGTCTTAAATAGCCTGCATAGCACTTTATCTTTTATAACATGGGATTTTGACCAAATATATTGAATCTTGATTTTTGTAAAATGTTGGAACAAGATGTTATTTTTATTTATTTATTTTTTGTAAAAAAAAATCAGTTTTTGACATATAAGGTAATAAAATATTTTTAAAAATACCTTAAAGTAACTACAAATGAGCATGTAAAACAAATATAAAAAATAAATAAAAAATCCATGTGGAGCATGCCCCCGGTTCTCACCTTTTTTCCCCCTTACCTGTTTGCATCTCTGGCACTACAATTGCACTACTGAAAACAATTGCTACAATTGTTTTCTGTATTTAATTGTTGTTTTATGTAAAATGTAGGGATAGATGGAAGGATGGAATATTTATTTTATTTAAAAAAAATCACACAAGGGACAAGGCACCATTCATAGAAAGATAGCTTTATTGCACAAGGTGTTGGAGTACTCTTTTTCTGTTTTTGTTTTGTTTTCATAGAAAAAAAAAAAACTGTATATTTAAACACAAGCAATTGCAAATTGAAGCAACTTTTCCATAAAAGTTTAGGAATCCCCTCCGCATTTTTTAAACTTTTTTTTCCCTTTTAGTTATTTGTCTCCTTTTCCTTTTTCTTTTAATAACCAGCAAAATATTCAGAGCATGCAATGCCATTTTTCGTCAAGTTAACCAAAAGGTAGAAACGAAACAAAAGTAAAAACAAACAAAACAACCAACAACATAAATTAATAAAAACATAAGACAAATTATAAAAAGGAGAAAATAAATGAAACGCCAGACATCTGGTCTGGGTTCATGTGCCCCATTCAAAACTCAAGGTGTAAAGTATTTTTTGTTAGATTTTATACTTTTTTGTCTTTTTAATCCCCTCACATTTAAAGTTATACCTTTAACCAGACTTATAATTGTGCTCTGGTTGCTAATGGAGATGTCGAAAATAGTAATTATTTATACAAAACAGTTTCATATATACAAGAGTCTTTATTTGTAGATTAGAAATTATGCTGACAGGGAGGTCTTGGGAATAGCAGGAATTTTTATTGGTTGAGGAAAAGGGGCTAATCGGATCATTCGGGCGGGGAAACAGGCGTGTGGGGATGGAGTTCTGTTCCTGACTCCGCCCAATATCCACACAGCTTCTCCTGTGATTGGTTGGAGCTTGGGGGTCCCTGATTCGACTGGCTAAACAGGCCTGCCCCGTTGCGCAACACAACTGCATTTTCTTTTCAACACAAATCATCATAGAACCAAACAAAAACTAAGTTGGATACATCTATTTTCATAAAAGAATGCAACCGAGGAAAAAAAAAATCTAATTCATTTTAAGTCAGCAACTGTCTTTTAAATATGAAAAACATGGGACGTGGGGGCTTTCTGGGGTGGTCAAGGGAATATTTTCACAAGATGTTTCACCTGAACAGGCATGAATACTGATATAGATATCGGTCTAATCCTAATGAAACATGTTCATGGCAAAATGCACTGGGCACGTCTGCCATCAGACAGACTTAATAACCCAGTCAGTGGGCATTTGAGCAGCAATAAGAGGAACACATACGTCTTTCACTGTTTTTAAAACAAGTCCACATTCTTCGCAACTCTATCTGAAGTTTGGGTTAGATCTGGGTGATCAAATTTATTTATCTTACACAACTTCGGGTACACTGTAACACAATCCTAATTTATCAAGCCACCAATAAAACATCTCCTGGTAAGTCAAACAGATTTTTTTTTTTTCATATGCCACAAACAAAAATTGTTCAATCCGCTCAATTTTTAAACCCAACACGACATGTCCCTACTCTGTACCTTAGGATTTGTTGTGTCAAGTCTTCCTAACATGAGATATGATCAGGCGGCTGCATGAAACTGAATCCTGTTGTACAAACAATAAATGTGTGCTATTTCCTGTGCTGAAGTCTGCAGGGGTTGTGTGTTCTAACACACCAATAAATATGCACTACATAAATGTAGCAATCTTTCCCCTGATAAATAAGATCTAAACTATCAGACGTGCTGAAAGCTTGAATTTTTAATATCACAGGAGCAATCTCACCTTAAAGGAATAGTTCACTCAAAATTAACATTTTGTCATCATTCACCATCTATTCACTGTTCATCAATTATTCCATACAATGAAAGTCAGTGGGGTCCAAATTTTGTTCATTTAGACCTGTTAGAGCCATTTCTATTTCTATGTTTCTATTATTTTTACACACTGCATCATCTTCTTTTTTCCATTTTATGATGGGTGGAAACCAGCGTTAAGGTGCAATACGCTATGTTGGAATATCAACCAGATATTACTGGTGCTGGATTATTTCTGGTATTACCGTATCAATATTTCACTTATCGCCAATAGCAGTATTTTGTGACACCCCTACTTTCACTGTATGGACAAGACACTTCTGTGTTCCACAGAAGAAATAAAGTTGTACAGGTTTGGAACAACATGTGGGTAAGTAAATAATGACCGAATTTTAGTTTTTGGGTGAACTGTCTCTTTAGGGACCTGATGTAAAGCTCTCAAAGCACTGTGGGTATTTTAAACAATTCATTGGGCAGTAGAGATGGTGCATGGATTCAGATGGCACTCACAGATGTCCATCTATGAGCTGGAGTTGCAGTGGCAAATTTCCATTGTTTCCAAGCAACTGTAGAGAGTGTGTTCGGAAATGTCCATAAATATCTCCTTCATACCATACAGGCGTGTTGCACTATGCAGCCCGGCTGATTATAACAATGACAGGAAGTTAGTTTGGGAACCTCAACGATCTTTCCCCAGAATTCCCAACCGCGGCATGTCGAAACACACCCTCTGCCGTTCTTTTTCAATCTCTCTTAGTTATGTTACCCGTTTATCTCAGCGTTTCGTGATCGACACCTCCTCTCGCTTACTGCTGCACCTCCCACTGAGCGATTGTCTTCAAATCTTTTTTTAAAATAAAATTTTTCTTTTTCAATTAGATATGGCATTAAATCTCTGCACTCACCATGTATATATTTACTATATCTTTAGATAGAAATATATATGTATATATTTTGACAACAAACATTGCAATATATTTTCTTTTTTTTTTCTTCTTTTGTATTGCAGGAGCCCTGATGTAGTACTTTTTTTTTCCATTGAAATCATTGGGAGAGTTTGTCGATTTTTGGAAGTTTCTCTGTGATGGGGCTTTGCTTTGGAAACTGAGTGAACGAAGGAGGGTTGAGAGGCATTTCGATCCATTTAGGGGTTGAATGAAACCTTCCCCTCCTACATTTCACTCATTCCCTCCTTTATCCACCCCTGCGCTACCTAAAGCTAGAGTCTCTAAGACCTTCGAATAGGAACGACCGCTAGAGTCTTCGTGTGGGGAAGGAAAGCAAAGAATAAAGAGAAACGATGAACAAACGCAGAAAAGCTACACAGCGACGGCAGATATCTCTCCCTCTCTGTTCACGGGCCCGTCTGCCTCTAATTCCTCCCTACCTCTCTGCCCTCTTCCCGCCTTTCTGCCTGTGCTCGGTCCATCCAGGAGAGGCTGTTAGGCGTTCACAGTGAGACAGAGGAAGTGGTAACGTTTTTGGGGGAGGTCTGGGTGGGGAAGGAGGGGTGATAAGTATATGGCATCAAACACAAACAATCGAACGAACGAACGAACAAACAGCAAAACAAGAGCCTTTCTTTCATATCGAAGGGAGTCGAGAGAGAAGAGAAGGGAGATGCATCCACCCTTTACATACTTTCTCCAACTTATCCCCCCTTTTCAGATGGACTCTAGACCTTGTTGCTCAGTGGGTGGCACTTGGCGTCTTCAAGCCGGTCCGATGCCAAGAGACCAAGCACGCAGGCTAGGTCGAGAGGTCCTTTAAAGGTGTGTGCTGGCCACATGTATACATATATATTTACACATATACATACACATGCACACACACACCACACGTACACAAGCTTGAGAAAGCTCAGTGGATCCACCCGGCCCTCCTTAGTGCTAAAGTTCAAAATTTCGAAAATAGAAAACCGAACAACAAAATAAAAGTACAGTAACCATACATCCGCTGTGAAAATGGCTCCAGACATTTTTTTTCCACGTTTTTTTTTTCTTGTTTGTTTACAAAATAGTCAATAACACTCTATACTGTGTCATCAATTGCATGAAAAAAATCCCAAAGACTCGATTCAGGCGGTCGAGACTTTCGTCTTCGAGCTGTTTTTCCAGACCATTGTGGATCAGGAGGGGCGGAAGGTGGACACCGTGGTGGATTTGTTTATGCATAAGCTTTCCGAGGCAATGCGTTGCAGTATGAGAGACATAAAAAGAGACACTTTTTTTGACAGCCTAAAAACATCTAGACAGGTTAATGTGAAACAATATATCTCTTAAAACCGCTTTTTCCTATTTTCTGAAGTCGAGAAATCAAATGAACAAGTGCACATGGAAAGCATTTCGTGCATAAGGTCCAAGGTGTCTTTGACAGAGAGAAGAGAAAGGAGAGAGGGGAAGAAAGCGAGAGAGAAGGACAAAACGTAAGGCAAAATAAAAAAAAGGCAGAATTGGGGGAAAGGGTCCTGGGGTTTGGCATATTTAATCCTGGAGAAGGCCAGATAAAAAAGCTTGAGCAGAAGAATAAAAAAAGGAAAGCAAAAAAAAAGGTAACAGAGAGGAAAAGAGAGAGACCCCTGTCCCGCCATTGTTCATTTCCGCCCCTGCCCAGACTCCAGGAGTGTGGGAACGTACTGTATGTGTATACGTATGTGTGTGAGCTACACCAGAGTGTAGGATTTGGAGTACGCCCCAGCATTCTGCTTTTGCAGTCTGCCCAGGCCGGACGAGCTGCTCTCGAGCAGAGAGTCTCTGGATCCCCCGACCTTGGAACTGCCAGGCGTCAGGCCGCTGCCTCCCGTGGAGCTCGCGCTGGCTCCTGCTCCAGCGGCAGCTGCCCCGCTTGGGGCTGAGGAGGTGGAGGAGGTGCTGGGCATGGTGAGAGTCCTCTGGGGCAGGGTGGCTGTGCCTGAGCTGATGCTGGAGCTCCCAGCGGCCCCGCTTGAAGCTGGGCCTGATATACCAGAGGCCCCTGAGCTGGTCAGGCTGCTCAGGCCGCCGTGGCCCAGTGTCAGGGCCTGCTGCTTGGAGGGGTCTAATGTCATGTGACGGCCCTGTGTGTGGTAGGCCCGGGCGGCAAGGCTCCGGATGGAGGCCTCACGAGGCGGGACCACAGGGCAGGGGTCGTGCAGCTCCGCTTGTTTCCGGAAGAAAGGGTCGGTCTTCATGTAGAGGGGGAGGTTACAGTACTCACCTGTAGGACAGAGACAAGTGTCAGTAAAACAATGTTAAATGGCAGCTTCTGTAGTTGGAGGCTATTCTATAGATATCGCTTTAATATATATGTGACCCTGGACCACAAAACCAGTTGCAAGTCGCACGGATATATTTGTAGCAATAGCCAACAATACATTGTATGGGTCAAAATGAATAATTTAATGAAATTATTATGGGCCAAAAATCTTTAGGATTTATTAAAATAATTTAACAATCATCAGGATTAATAATCTAATCATTAGGATTAGGATAAGTAAAGATCATGTACCCTAAAGATATTTTGTAAATTTTCTATCGTAAATATATTAAAACTTAATTTTTGATTAGTAATATGTGTTGGTAAGGACTTCATTTGGACAATTCTAAAGGCGATTTTCTCAATATTTTTGCACCCTCAGATTCCAGATTTTCAAATAATTGTATCTCAGCCAAATATTGTCATATCCTAACAAACCATACATCAATGGAACGTTTATTTATTCAGCTTTCAGATGATGTATAAATATTTTTAAGTTTAAAAAAATTGACCCTTATGACTGCTTTTTTTTGACTTATTCTTATTTCCAGAATAAGTTCTGGAAATTACACAAGCTGGACTTCACAGCTCCATCAATAAACGTTTAACACCCCCAAAATGTGTTGTCAACTCACTCTTGTTGGCGCGGTGCGGAATGGGCACTGCAACGTTTTTGCCGCGGTCGTAATCCTGCGGTTTGGGCGGAGAGGCAGTGAAGCGACAGATGCCTGGTTCGGATGGTGTGCTCATAGAGGTCATGCTGTCTGCGTTATCGTTGGTGCCTGTGGTCATCTGATCAGAGGAGCTGTCAGAGATGAAGCACTCTGTGATCTCGAACTTGGCGTGCTGCAGGTGCTCCTCCAGTTTAGCGTGTTCGTACGCTCGGGCCAGCTCCTCGTAGGTGGAAGACGCACTCTCTGTGGACACCATACTGTTTCGTCCCTTATCTGAGCACAGGAGAGGACAGAATGAGTGTTAACACTTTTCATATGCTGACACTTTCTGTCAAAAGTTTTGGCCAGAATAAGACCAAGTCTGGTTAATGGAACCATAAATATTCTTAAAATCTGAAATGTGTGTGTGTGTAAGTGTGTGGACCTGTGTCCTGGGACAGGCTGGCGCTGTAGCTGTCACTCTCTGTGACCGTAATGCCATGCTGGGAGCCCACTGTCCGCCAATCTGAGGTGAGAGTGCGAGCAGGTGTGGACGCCTGGCATTTAGTCAGAGTCCACTGACTGGAATAGCGGTTCCTCGTGCTGTGCGCAGACTTCACGCTCTTCCTCGATACTGGATCTGAGAAAAGTAATATCAGAGAGTGTATGAAACATTCATTAATTATACCATCTTCCATCTGTTATGAAATGAGTGGGTGAGCTGTGACATACTGGTGCCCGGCCTGATGTCTGACATGTCAATCAAAGGGCCTGTGTTCTGGATGAGGGCGGGGTGATGCACAGACACGCCTGTACAGAAGCTCTGAGGGTTCACTGATTGGCTGAACTCAGTGTCTGTCACAGGGATGGTGGCCTTGTCTTCACCTATCACACACAAAAGAGAAATACACACATGCCTTGAGGAAAAATTTAGTTTTAGGAGTTTAGGATTTTCTTTTAGGAATCAACTCAACTCCATCTCAGATTTTTTTTTATATATATTGCAATAGCATATGATTTGCATATATGCAAACACTGACCTATCTGCTTGATTCCCTCTTTGTCCTCGATGAGCAGTTGCACGCGGGGGATATCTATGTGCAGTCGGGGTCCCTGAGGTGGGCCTTTCACAGGAGTGTCAAAACTTCGATTGTTCTTACTGCTCCAGGTACAAAACAACCACAGACAGACACACACAAACACAGAGGGGAAAAATGTATTGCCACTGCCACTGAGTTTAATGTTTGAGTTTTAATTCTGGAGTTTACTCTGTACACAGACTTCTAAATATATCCTTACCTGATAAGCATCTCAGCCAAGCTCTTAGCATCTACAGATGGAAATGAGAGTAATTTTATTCTAATGATTCTGAAAATGTCTAATGAAAATATGAAAAACAAAAAATAGAAACTATACAGTGGTGGCCAAAATTGTAAGAACACCTGACATATCTGAAATTATTGACCCTTTTTGCCTCCAAAACATGATTTAATTTCATAATGTTCATGAAACATGCAGATGGTTGCTCTGAGCACAACAAATATCAGATAAAGTGAGTTGTACTGTTTTTATCCACTTTTAACTTTAATATTTGGTATGTCCACCTTTTGCAGCAATTACAGCAGCACATCTCTCTCTGGCATAGTGTCAATATATTTCCTGAGAACTTCAACACTAATGTTATCCCATGCCTTCTGTGACTTGAGTCAAAGGCTTTCCTTTGAATGTATAACAGATCTGTCCAGTTTATTTTCCAACTCGCCCCAAATTTGCTCGATGGAGTTGAGGTCCAGACTTTGAGGGGGCCAGTCCATCATTTTCAATGTTCCAGCAGATTCCTTCCATCGCAGGTAGTTTCGGCAATAGTCAATTTTATGGGTATTGTAATGGCCAATTCAACAAAAACCACTGAAACCTCTTAAATATGCCAAGTGTTCTAACAATTTTGGCCACCACTGTATATATAATATTCTATTCAAACAGCATTTTATACATTTTCGGCCTATTTCTCTCTCACCTCTAAGTCTCTTGAGTCTCTTTTCTTTGCGTTTCTTGCGGATAATGAAAAGTAGGGCCATGCCCAGTGTGACGAGGATGACAGGGCAGCCGATAGAGAAAAGCTTTTTAACATCATCCCCTTCCCCTCGTGCTGACTTAATAGGCGGAATAGTGCCTGCGGAGGAAAGGAAATAGAGATAAGTACAGAGATCGAGATAAAAGCTCACGTCAAGGCCTCTTATCTCTAAAATTCAGGCCTAAAAACAGCCTAATTAATTGATTTAGCTGCTAATTGTTCATGTTCTTTTGTGTTGTCCTCTATTACATGCCCTGGCAGAAATATATTTGTACATCCGAACAATTATTGAATGAAAATTGAGTGACTTGACTAATGGTGGCAGAATTACTGGGGAATGAAATTCTCTCTTGCTTGTAAACTTACTACCGTCATAATCCAGAGTGGCAAACTGGGAGCTCTGGTTTCCGCACCCGGCGCTGTTGCATGCCTTCATCTTTAGCTCATACCAAGTGGCCTCACGCAGCTCGGCGAGGAATATGTCAGCTGAGGCATTGGTGCGCACGCTCTGCCAAGCCCAGGTGCCTTTGGGGCGGAACTCTAGCAGGACAGCAGTGATGGGGCAGCCGCCGCTTGTCCAGCCCTGTAGGTTGAGGCGGGCGTGGGTGGAGTTGATGTGAGTGAAGAGGGGCTGGTCTTTATTGAACTGTGGCTCTGCAAAACAAGAAAATATCACATTTTACAATCTATATTATCGTGTGATGTATGGAGTGCTTGCACCTACGTTACGGTTTGGTCAGTTACCCGGATGCGCGGCCATATTGGAGATACTAAGATGTAAACAACAGCATGGATTGCACGGATACTGGACTACTGAAGACATTGTTCTACTAATTTATACTGTCTAAAGCATGGAAAAAAACGTGGAATGTGGAAGTTGCTTAATCATTTAGAGAAGGACTTAGCAAGTTATAAAGGGCATGATATTTTATCTAAAGTTAATGGGTGAAAAAGATCCATAGGAGCAGTATAAGTTAAGATATTAGCCCAATATGTCCCCTACGTGGCAAGCAATGATAAGAACAAACACAAATATTGTCAATATTCTTGCCCTGGAAATCCTGGTTCAGTTTGGCCAACCACAAACGCCTTCTTTCCTCAGACAGTTTTTTGCACTCTTCTCCTTGATTTGTTTGGCAGTCTATAGTATTCCAAATGTGTTTCCCGGTCTGACTGATTAGTACAGCCCAAAACATGACAATAATTGACTTTTCAGCAGCAATAATCAGAAAAATTAGGAAGTTCCGTTCGGTTCAGTGGCATTGTTTACATTCAGTGCCGCCAATGTGGCCGATTGACAATGTGTCCTGAAAACACCCTATTGATGCCATAGATTAATTACCATATAATCTAATTTCACATGTCTAAATGTCACATACAACACCCAATTGATTTAGATTTATCTTCGAATTTTACATTTTTATTATTGGATATTCACTACTGTACAAACTTTTTTTTAAAGAAATTACTCAGTAAGGACACATTAAGTTGATCAGAAGTTATTATAATGATTTCTGAAGGATCGTGTGACACTGAAGAATGGAATAATGGCTGCTGAAAATTCTGCATTGCCATCACATAAGTTAATTACATTTACATCAATTACATTTTAAAATATATTGTGTGGTGAGCATAAGAGACTTATTTCAAAAACAAAAATTTACAGACCCTCAAATTTTGAACGGTAGTGTTTATGAATAAAAATAGATCTTCCACTTTGAACTTGTTTAGCAAATCATTTTTTTTTTTTTTTACACACATTTCTCAAATGTAAAGTAGCAAAACGAGCTTATTTAATTCTAACGGTTAGTGAAATGGAGGAAAATAGTCATAAGGAACTAAATGAATACCATTTTTGGTGCAAGAACATTGATTAAACATGAACTTCAGGGAAGAAAACAAGCTGCAAGAACTGTAATAACTGCTCACCTCTGCCGTGAGTCTTGGCCTCAATGATCTCACTAATGCGACCAGCTCCCACACTGTTTTTTGCTGCAAGTTTGACTTTGTACCAGGTACCACAACGCAGGTTGTCCAACTTGAAAGAGCGTTCACTGGAGCTAATAAAGACATCCTTCCACTCCTCAGTGTTATCTGCTGAATACTGCAGCACGAAACCTGAACATGCAGACACATATGCAATATATTATTGATAGTATTTTATTAATGATATTATTATATTGTATTGTTTTATCAGTTCTTGCAATTCCTGGGATTCAAACTCATCATGTTGGCATTGCAAGCCAAACTCAGAACACTTCCTAACATCACCACCAGATGGCGCATTGACCTTACAGACTAATCTTAGAGTAACAATCTCAGATGAAGTGCTGATCAGATTGCTGTAAACCTCCGTTAGTAACCCAGACAGAGAGAGAAATGCTGACTGCACAGTTATGCAAATAGATGCACAATATGGCGTCGCCCATCATTAGGAGCGGCCTGGATTTGGTGTCTCATTTTGGCTTTGGCAGATGGCAAAATAAAGGGCGCCACAGCAGAAGGATTTACCCACTGACAGCCTTGTATTCTCCTTATTTTCCTCCCACCTTTACACACACAAACATCTCAGTTTTTTTTTTTTGTTAGTTTTTTTTACCTAATTTACTGTGAGATGCAAGCAGTTTGTCAGTAACATGTGACACAGTGACAGATTAATCACAGTCTGAAAGAAAGACGGATAGACAGAAAAAAAGAGAGAGTCTGCAAAATGTAAAGAAACCTTAGGGATATATACATTTACTTTGAGGAGCCCACTATATACAAATTCTGAGGCGACCAGAAAGAGGCAGGACATGTGCTTGTACCTCTGATGGAACTTCCTCCATTGTCTCCAGGGATCCAAGCCAGAGTGATTGAAGAAGTGGACGTGGTGGAAACTGTCAAACGTGGTTGATCTGGAGGCACTATAACACAGGACACACAGAGATTGATGGGAATTTTTTCTTTTAACATTCAAACACCAGCAGTCAATATTTAATATTTTGGCCACCATGGTTTTCCTAGCATTGTGTTTTGACGTAAATCAACTTTTACTTGTCCTGAAACAAGACATCTATATCCATATATAATCTATATCCCCAGCCTATAGATGTGGTCACATTTACTGTTGTTTGGACATTTTTTGTTGTCAAAATTGAGTCATCAATAGGAATCTGTGAAATTGAGAGTGAAAGATTTACACACACAGATTTTGCAACAGGTTTAAGTTGGTCACACAAACTGCCAAACTGACCAACATAACGCTACTTTGAAAGTGACTTGTGAGCTTTATGCACAGCTATTGACAATGGACCTTTTTTGCCCAAAATTGAGCCAAATTCCATGTGACAGCACCTTAACCCGTGAAAGTATGCGCTTACCTACCTTGTACCAGCAGGTTTACGATGATTGTGTCAAACCCCAGTGTGTTGGTGGCCGTGCAGGTGTAGTACCCAGAATCCTCTGCTTTCACAGAGCGCAGCACCAGGGTACCATTTGAAAGAATATTCCGGTGACCATCTTGAGTAACTGGGATGGCGGTGTCCTCACTGTAAGAATCAAATCAGTCATATTGACCTTCTCATCTTTGAATAAATTAGAGGTGAATGTCTGTGAAGAGTCAGAAGACTGAAAAAAGGTATTTTGGTTTGTAAATCTAAACCTTTAAGTTTCTACATTTCAAGGATTCACTGGAAAAACACAGTGATGAAAGCTGATCCTAGACCTGTCTTTGGTCCATTTGATGGTGGGTGTTGGCTCTCCCACTGAGCTGCACGGCAGCCGAACTTCCTTCATCCACGGAGTGGTCACCGTTCCTCCGAAAGACAGGATTTTAGCAGGAGCTGAGTAGGACAAATAAAGAGTCATGTATTAATATACTGGTGAACTAGACTGATTTATTTTTTTGGTATTTTTGCCTTTATTGTGATAGGACAGGTGAGAAATGGGAGGGAGAGAGGGGGGTTGGATCGGGAAAGGTCTGCGAGTTGGGACTCAAACTCGGGACGTCCGCGCAATGGCACTTTATGTCTGCACGCCGCCTACGAGGCTACCAAGCCAACTTAGACGGATATCTTTGACCACTGCGCTCAACTCTTTTGCAGAGTCTCATGCATGACACTACACTATTCTAAAAACATGATACTCAAGTTCAACTTTTTTTTTTTTTTAAATTGCATATTTCAAATTTGAGTTTTTTTCCCATTCCACTGCACTGCACTGCACCTCGCATTATTAAATACAAAAACATTTTCTGTGAACCTCCCCATTAAAAGTATACTTTCTATAATTTAAAGTCTACATGTTATATATGAACATTTAGTGTATTCAAATAATGTTTTTATTTTTTTTACCACATTGGAAATCGTACATACATTAAAAAATCCGGCATCAAGGGACTCTTGCTCTTTAAACTAGCTGTGAATTACTTGTTAAATAAGAACACACACACACACACATTCATAGATCCTCTCCCTGGTTTTCTGACCCAAGAAATATTGATTGAACTGCCCCCGGGCAATCAAGGGACTCTTACTCTTTAAACTAGCTGTGAATTACTTGTTAAATAAGAACACACACACACACATTCATAGATCCTCTCCCTGGTTTTCTGACCCAAGAAATATTGATTGAACTGCCCCCTTCATTGTCTGGCATATTGGCCAGGTCATTGTCTGCCATCTCTGTCTCATTTAGATGCTTTTACTCCTCTCCACATAATAAATGACAGGCTTTACCTCTGTCCATCAGGAGAAAATCAAAGAAAAGGAAGAGAAGAGAGCATCAGTGACAGAGAATGACCTGTAACACCCAGTTCTCACTCAGGTCATCTGCCTTATCAGGCAATTGCACAATTTCTACATGATTGCTAAGTAAATAAAGCTAAATTACAGACAGGAAACCTCAATCATCAATTTCTGCGTGGAAACTGTCAAACTATCTGTTTTGAGATCAAGTACTGACTTTAGTGCATATGTTTAGGTACAGATATGACTGAAGATATATCACACCAGCATGGCTATTAATAATTATTTTTCCCATTAAACTCTAGGTGGACTCACCTTTCCCAGCAGGCTCCACAGTCACCTTCTCGCTGATATTGCCCCGACCAGCAGTGGTGACGGCGGCTGCCCAGATCAAATACTGCTGACCCCGGGTCAGGTGGGTGATTCTGTATATCAGCAGCTCAGGGTTGGCTTCGTATTCGCTGGGTGCCTGGAGAACCCATTGCAGAAACAAATTACAGTTACAAATGTGCCTAGAGCTGATAAAGACAACAGCATAAATTGTCTACTTCTATAGTCAGTTTTCTCTTTTACCTAGTTAGAATTAAAAAATGTAGGTGGGACTTATATATTCAATTCTGGAAACCTGTTTGAAAACAGTAATTATTCTTCTAGTTGGCCATACTACTGAGACAGAAATTAATTAGCTTTAAACAATAAAGTTTATATATAGCTAGTTATCTGAATTAATGTGCAGTCACATCTATCATTGGTCTGCAATCTTTTGTGGACAAAATCTTGTAATTTCAATAGGAATCAGTGAGTTTGTGAGTTTCGCATGAGCATGAAAAAGTTGCCTACACAGAGCGTAAGTGCAACAAAATCACATCAGCAATTTGAAACCATTGTGGAATCTGTGTGAAGACATCTTACTTCCTCACATGAAGTTCCTGATCCCACTTATTCCAACTGAAATGGCAACAACAGTAAATGTGACTGCACCTTTAGTCACGTGAATTCAGAGCATTGAAATTCACACAAATCGCGCTTACCAACGTAAATTTGCTGCGTTGACAAACAAAGTTGCTTGCTTTAAAAGTCACTTATGTGTAAGATGTGCTTCATACATTAATAGATAATTGACAGTGACCTTTTTCCCAGCAAAATTTCACACCTAAATTACAGATTCAGTTTAAAGGTAACACATTTATAACGTAGTTCTGAGCTTTGTTACCATCACAATAATGAATGTTTTACACAACAGAACTGAACTTGCTAAGAATTAACGTGTGTGTTTGCACAGAGAATGTTTTTGGTCTAGCTTTAGGCTCCAGCTCTTATAAAAATGCTTTTTAAAGCTAAAAAATGAAAGTGTGTAACTCTTGGTGTGGCGGCACCTGGAGAAAATGATTATTCAAACACAATTCTTTCCTTTACCCTTGACTTAATAGTGTTTGCTAAATAACACGCTAAGAGAGATTTCGGCTGCTTTTCTTTATGTGAGTGAAAAAGGCTGAACTATGTGTCTGTGTGTGCGTTTGCGTCTATGTATGTGTGTGAGAGAGAGACCCAGGGGGCCTTACACAAGTAGATGAGAGGGTAAAAAGACAATACCCCTAGACACACTAGATCAGTCAGCCTCAGATAACACTAACAATAGAGGCTGACTAATGAGAGATA
This sequence comes from Sinocyclocheilus rhinocerous, assembly GCF_001515625.1. Classification (NCBI taxonomy): domain Eukaryota; kingdom Metazoa; phylum Chordata; class Actinopteri; order Cypriniformes; family Cyprinidae; genus Sinocyclocheilus; species Sinocyclocheilus rhinocerous. The sequence goes on from NW_015640039.1 coordinate 540,420, forward strand.
TCTGCTGCTCACCTCAGCATGCGTGAGACACACACACACACACACAAACACACACTCCACGATCAGTATTTCTATTATTATATCCACCTTTCATTGTAATGCACAACAGAAACAACAACGTATGCTGTACACACACATAAATAACATGACGTTAGGCTGTGCTTCCAGCTCTCTGTAATTGTAGTGTGTTTAAGAGAGCCATGTGTCTGCTGTCCAAACGCGTGCTCATCACAGTGAACATCTGCTGCCCACAGACATGCAAACACACACAGTGTCATTCCCACCGATCGCCCTGAATGTTGCCCTGCCATCCTCCGTCATACCCCTCGGCCCTGACGCTAACACATCCACACACACACATAGTGTTGTCTCAATTCATGATGAGATGGCTTTTATGACGGTTTGAGGCTAATGGATTTTGTATAAATATATTTCCATATTCTGTTCATAATCAGAAATATCTTTCTCTCTTTATAGCAGCTGTCTTCTGAGGGAGCATTTTAACTGAAATGGAACCTCATAAGTGATTGATTTGGAACACTTTACATGCTGCACCAGTATGAAAGCAAATAAATAAATAAATAGTATATGTAGATGATAGTAGAAGTAGATACTACAATAGATTTTTAGACGGCTTAAGCGTGCAGACAGCGTCATTATGGTCACATAAGTTCCCCAGGTATGCTTAGACCACTTTGGTCGGCCATCTTGGAAATAACTCTTTCCCTGCACGTGAATATGCCTACTTCCATGCAATATAGCAGGCGAAAAACAGTATGTGAGGTGAGTAGTATGTCCAAATTCATAGTATTTATAAAACAGTAGGCGAAAAGTACCCAGATGACCCGCTATTTCCGCTGAGATTCTAAAGCATGCATCTGATGGATACTTTACTATTGCAGTGACAACATGGTGGGTGTAGTACGTCCAAATTATATTCGTACTACAGACATTCATACTATAACTTACTTTTTAACAGTCGCAAAGTAGGTTTTAGCAACTACTTTACAGTATGCGATTTCAGATGGATCTCCAAGATGAAGTTCATCACAATGCATTCTGAGCTAGCCTTCTTTGCAAACCCATAAGACCTTTGTTCATCTTCAGAACAAAAATTAAGATATTTTTGATGAAATCCGAGAGCTTTCTGACCCTGCATAGACAGCAACACAACCACAATATTTAAGGCCCAGAAAGGTAGTAAGGAAGGCATTAAAATAGTCCATGTGACATCAGTGATTCAACCTCAATTTTATAAAGCTAAAAAAATACTTTTTGTGCACAAAGAAAACAAAAATAAT
>NW_015640039.1:542042-569493 GCF_001515625.1 Sinocyclocheilus rhinocerous
CCGCCCCAGTTGGATTCGGTGGTTTGTTTTGAATTCTGAGAGGATGTGAGAAAAACGCTCTCCACACCCTAAGCTTGTGCCAGGCTTCGGCCTTGTCTTTTCCATTCATCAAGTTACTCTGACGCAAACTGGTTCTTTTTATCAACCAACTTCAGCAAAGACCCACGTGAGACTTCGGATTGCATCAAGCCTTTCTTTCAGACAGATGAGACTTGCAAGTATCCAAACTTAGTCTTATTAATTGATACATTAGGTATCATTTTCACCTTTTTACAAAGGTGTGTTTGAACTAAGAATCTGATGTTTCCCTCAGGAGTAGATCTGCTGAATATGCAAATGGTTCAATAACTTCATGTTCTTATTTCTCTTCTGTTTAAAGGGTTAAGCTTTAACCCTTTCCTATACAAACTGTGTGTGTGTGTGTGTGTGTGTATGTGTATGTTAGACGTGTTTATGTAGTATGTTGGACTAGTTTAAGTGTTTATGTAGTTAATAAAACCTTACTTGTATCACACTTGACGTGGTTCATTGTTTGCTCATAACTGGAGTCACTTAGTCATGCAGATTTATGCTACAAGCTTTTGTAGAATTGTACAGTAAGAAAGTTATTTCCCTTAACCAGGAAATTAACGTTCTTAGAATTGACAAGACAGTTGACCCTGAGAGGTCAAGTAAATATCTACAGCGGATCTAAAATATTCATAATTAATTATAACTAGTTATGATTAATTATTCATATTTCCCATGAGCTGATTCGTTACAACCTCAATTTTATAAAGCTAAAAGAATACTTTTTGTGCACAAAGAAAACAAAAATAATGACTTTATGAAAAATAATGTTCTGACGTAGAACCCTGATGCGCTGCACCTTGTTTGCAAGCAGATGAAGATGCACACTATACATAAAACAGTCTTCGTAAACATGTATGAAGATTTCGACAGCGAGGATAACTTACAATTTTTTTGCCCAGCCTTACTTATTCGAACCAGGATATACAGACGATGAACTAAGAGAGATGGGCGTTCTATGTCAGAATACTCCTGCATTAGCAGCTTTATCACATGCATACATCATGGTACTCTAGTGAACGCATCGAAGACTGACAAAAAAGTATTCTTGTAGCTTCATAAAAATGCGGTTGAACCACTGATGTCACATGGAGTATTTTAATGATGTCCTTACTACCTTTCTGGGCCTTGAATGTGGTAGTTCTGTTGCTGTCTATGCAGGGCCAGAAAGCACTCAAATTTCATCAAAAATATCTTAATTTGTGTTCCGAAGATGGTCTTTCGGGTTTGGAGGGACATGAGGGTGAGTAATTAATGACAGCATTTTCATTTTTGGGTGAACTAACCCTTTAATAATAATAACAATTTTAATTGACATCACTCTACATTTTTCACAATACAAACGAGGACAAATAGGTCTTATATATTTAGCTGCCTTCATATTTAAGGAAGAGGGTCCCTTACAAGATATCATATTTGTGGGACATCAACAAATTTCCATAGAAGGCTGTGTTGGGAGTGTGTCTGTGACACCTAAAGAAACTGTCTAGGTAGCCAGCTCACTAGACTTCTGATCCGTCTCTCCCTAGTTCATTTTGATTCCTCTCTCTCTCTCTCTCTGTACGCATGCACTGAGTGAGTGAGGAGCGTGGATGGAGAGTGCGTGACGGCGGTGTGAGGTACGAGTGTTTGAAAACTTTTTCTACCCTTTTCTATCTCTGGTTTTTGGTTTATATTAGTTATATTGAGTTTTTGGTAATATTAGTGAGAGAACGGTGTTTATTTTGGGGGAGTTTTTACTCCCAGTCTGTGTACTGGGAGTATGGCAGCTCCATGTGCAGAGAGTTTTGAGTTTCTAACGAGACGTCATGGTGTGAAAATCGATACTACTGTTAGTATAGAAGAGTGTAGTTTAGCGGTGAGTGTAGTAGTTGGGCATGAGAATGTTTTATCGGCGTCGTGAATGAACAATGCGGTTGTTTTGTTTGCTAAGATGATCGAACTGGCGAACTTGTTAGTAGACAGTGGTGTAGAGATTGGTGGTATTTTTACCTCAGTGTTACCTCTTTCTATGCCTTCAAAGAGAGTAACACTATCTAATGTGCCGCCGTTTATTAAGAACGAGGTTCTAGTTGGTATGCTCTCTAGGTATGGAAAACTGGTCTCTTCAATAAAGATGATGCCAATTGAAAGCAAGTCTTCTTTGTTGAAACATGTGGTTTCTTTCAGACGTTATGTCTATATGCATAACGTGGAGGAACTTGATTTGACTCTTAATTTTCGTCATGATGAATTTAATTATGTGATTTATGCCACAACAAATACAATGAAGTGTTTTGGTTGTGGTGAAAATGGACACCTTATTCGTGGTTCTCCAAAAAGAGTGGAAAATGCAACTGCACCAATTGTTGCTTCAGAAAATGTAGCTGAAATGCAGAATGATATCGCTGCAGTTGTTGAGGAGATGCCGGGTCCAAGTAGAGCACCAGTTGTTGCAGAAACTGTGAAAAATAGTTCAGAGTTTCTGGAAGGATAAATGGTTGAGAAAGACAGGATAGTTGCAACTGGGATAGAAAAGGTGAGAATTTATCCGAGATCAGGACAAACAGCAGGTGAATCAGATGAATCAGAAGGTGGCAATAGTGAAGATAAGGTTATGGTAAATCCAGAAGATGAAAGTTCTGTGTTGGGAGATGAAGGATGTTTTTTTTTAAATCCCCCAAAAAAGAAAGTTGTTGGAATGCCATGCTGACAAACAATCAAAAAGAACAGATGGTATTCATATGAGCCAGACCGACACAGAGAGCGAAAGTGACATTTCAGAGTGTAATGTCACTGCTAGTCTGCCCCAAAGTGGTTTTTCTAGACGAATGTATACTGTTGGTGATATCAAATCTTTTTTGAAAGTGACGAAAAATTTGAGTATTTTCCAGACATTGTACAGTTTATTGAAAAGGTAAAGATTTTCAGAAGTGAAAGTTGTTTCACTAATCAAGAGGATTACCGTCTGAAGAAAATTCTTACGAAGTTAAGTAGTCAGTCAGGTGTGCCCAGCGAAAACAGCCAGAATGGATAACTTGGTACATCCTTTGTGTTTTTTTTGTTTCTTTTGCTCTTTTCTTTTATCCTTAATTGGGAAATACATTTCGTGGGAAGTCGTGGCCTAATGGTCAGAGAGTCGGACTCGTAACCCAAAAGGTTGTTGGGTCGAGTCTCGTACCGGCAGGGATTGTAGGTGGGGGGAGTGAATGTACAGCGCTCTCTCCCACCTTCAATACCACAACTGAGGTGCCCTTGAGCAAGGCACCGAACCCCCAACTGCTCCCCGGGCGCCGCAGCAAAAATGGCTGCCCACTGCTCCGGGTGTGTGTTCACGGTGTGTGTGTGTTCACTGCTGTGTGTGTGCACTTTGGATGGGTTAAAATGCAGAGCACTAATTCCAAGTATGGGTCACCATACTTGGCCACATGTCACGTCACTAAATCTTGCTTCCTTGAATGTTAATGGAGCAAGAGATTTTAAGAAAAGAGCTCAAGTATTTGAATTAATGAAACATAAGACAATTGATGTATTGTTTGTACAAGAGACTCATAGCGATGTATCTAATGCTGTAGATTGGGCTAAAGAATTTGATGGTTTAGTGATTTTAAGCCATTATACCTCCTTCAGTGGTGGAGTTGCTGTGTTATTTTCAAAGAAATTTACTCCATATTCCAATAATGCAGAATAAATAATTAAAGGAAGGGTGTTGAAAGTTAAAGCTGTATTTGAAAATAGCTCTTTTGTTTTTATCTGTGTATATGCTCCAACTATGGCAATTGAAATAATTATTATTTTTTTAACACTTTGGATGATGTTTTAAATGATTGTAACAATGATGATTTCTTAATGCTAGGAGGAGATTTTAACTGCACTGAAAATGTTATGGACCGAAATCATGTTGAACCACACATGCAATCAAGGAAGAGGTTAATTCAAATGATAAAGTCTCATAGCATTACTGATATATGGAGGAATGTCCATGGTTTACAGAGACAGTACACTTGGGCTTATGCTCATGATAATCAGATATCGTTGGCAAGGCTTGATCGATTGTATGGTTTTAAGCATCAATTAAGTATGTTTAGAGAGTGTTTAATACTTCCGGTATGTTTTTTTCTGATCACAGTTTGATAAAATGTGTTGTAGCAAAAAAAACTATGTAAAATCAAAAAGCTATTGGCATTTTAATAATAATCTACTGTGTGATTCTCTTTTTAGAGAAGTTTTTAAAGAGTTTTGGAAAAATGCTAAAGGTATGAAATTTTCCTTTTCAACATTACAGCAGTGGTGGGATTTTGTGAAGGTATAAATAAAACAATTGTGTCTGCAATATTCTCACAACGCCACAAGAGACATTAATAGCTCAATGTGTGTGTTGGAAGAAGATTTAATAAAGTTACAAGAGTTAGCAGAGTCCACAAAAGATGCAACCTATATGGAGAACATAAAAAAAGAAAACGAGTTTATTAGCTGATATGCTAGGTTTGACAATGAGAGGGGCTATAATTAGATCCTGTTTTCAAAATGCAGAATTAATGGATGCTCCTTCAAAATTATTTTTCAGTTTAGAAAAAAAAAATGGTAAGAAAAAAATTATTCATGCTTTGCGGTCTGAAAAGGGGGATTTTTTGACTAACCCCTTAGATAAATTAGAAAAAGAGCTGTACAGGTTTATAAAGACTTGTACAAATGTGAAATTTCAGGAGAACAAGATGGTAATTATAATTTTTTTTAATTTACCACAGATAACTAAAGATGCTAATGAGAAAATTAGTAAAACCTTGAGCTTAGGTGAACTTGAAGAAGCCCTTAAAAAATGGAAAATGGAAGAACACCAGGTATTGATGGTTTCACGATTGAATTTTATAAATCTTTCTGGGTAGAAGTGGGTCCAGAATTATTATCTGTTATTAATGAGAGTCTGGTAAATGGACAATTGCCCAGAAGTTGCCGGAGAGATCATTACCTTATTGCCAAAAAAAGGAGATTTAAATGAAATAAAAAATTGGAGACCAGTAAGTTTATTATGTAATGATTATAAAATACTGTCTAAAGCTTTAGCAATTAGACTTGGTGAAGTCCTTGAATCTATTATTCATCCAGATCAGTCATATTGCGTGTCAGGAAGAAGAATGCTTGATAATGTTTCTTTTATTAGAGACATTTTAGACTGTGGAAAACTTTTTGATTTAGATTTTGGGCTGATTTCAATTGATCAAGAGAAGGCTTTTGTCAGAATTGAATATATGTATTTATGGAGTGTTTTAAAGGCTTTTGGATTTAATTCTGATTTTATTTCAATGATTAAAGTTATGTACTGTGGCGTTGAGAGTATATTAAAGATTAATGGTGACCTATGCTCTCCGTTTAGGGTGTATAGGGGTGTCAGACAGGGATGTGCGCTGTCAGGCATGTTATATTCCTTAGCCATAGAACCCCTGTTAAATAAATTAAGAAATGATGTGCGTTGATTATGTATACCAAATTGTGTTAATACTTTAAAGCTATCACTGTATGCTGATGATGTCATTATTATAATTAGTGAATCCAATTATGTCAATGTGATTTTAAAGATTTTGGATGATTTTAATACTTTCTTCTGCAAAGGTAAACTGGAAAAAAGTGAAGCCATTTTAGTTGGAAAATGGTTAAACGGTGACCCAAGGCTTCCTGATGGTCTAAAATGGACCAGGGATGGTTTTAAATATCTTGGTGTCTTTTTAGGAAATTAAAATGTTGTAAAAAAAAAAAAAATTGTAAATATGAAAAAGTAAAAGGGCTACTAGATGTAAAGGACGTATTCTGATCATTAATAATTTAGTAGCCTCTGCACTTTGGCACAGCTTAGCCTGTATAGATCCTCCAGCTGATGTTCTAATGAAAATCCAGTCAATTTTAATAGATTTTTACTGGGACAGATTGCACTGGGTGACAAAAAGTGTTTTGTATTTGCCAAAGGATGAAGGAGGACTTGGATTGGTACACTTGCAGAGCAGAACGGCTGTGTTTCGTCTGCAATATGTTCAAAGACTTTTAAGGTGCTCTGTAGAGTCAAGTTGGATGAGCGCAGCTTGTGCAATTCTTCGATGTATTGAAGGCTTAGGACTAGACAAAGCCTTATTTTGGTTGGACCTTCAGAGATTAAAACTGTGTGATTCTCCAGTTTTTTATCGTAACTTGTTTAAAGTCTGGTCTTTATTTAAGACAAATAGGGAAAGTAATACTTCCCTCTTTTGGTTATTACAGGAGCCATTGATTGTTGGCTAACGACTGGACTTATCAAGTGAGATGTCTTTTACCATACCGGAAAGGACTTTGCGTAATGCCCAGCTGACAACAATCGGTCATCTACATCAAATAGCAGGAACTGCTTTTAAAAATGTGACCGCAATTGCTGAGTGGTTAGAAATTAAATCATACAGCATAGTGGCAAAGGCACTTCAAAAATGGAGATCAGCCCTTACTGGTGAAGAAACGGAATTGTTGGATAAGTACTCGAAGGAGTCTATCAATTTTGATTGTGAAGACCCTTTTCCAAACTTGAGCATAACCCCCTTTTTGGGTGAGTGCAATGGTATGCTGTTGGATTGTAAATAATTGATGATTGTGGGTTGTGTTAAAGCATTTAACAATAAATCTTTGAATAATAAGTGTGACACACCATGGCGAAGTGTACTTAATCTTGATATCAATGAAAAACCAGAATGGAGAGCTTTGTACAAGTCACCATTGGTCAAAAAACGGGATTTACAGTGGAGAGTGTTGCATGGTGCCATCGCAGTTAATGCATTTATCTCTGATCATTTCTGACATTACTGAAAATTGTCCTTTTTGTTTGCATAAAGAGACTATTTGTCATGCATTCATGCACTGTTAGAGGTTAAAACCTGTATTTGATATCTTGAAGAAGATTTTTAATTCTTCTGATGTGACTTTTTCAATGAAAATGTTTATTTGTGGTTTTAGATATGTGAAAAAACGTCGGAAAAAAATCTCAATTGTTGAACTTCTTGTTAGGTCAAGCAAAAATGGCGATTTATGCTACAAGAAAAGAAAAAATGGAGCAAAATGTTTGTAGTAGTTTAGAAGCTGTTTTTGTAAAATTAGTAAAATCTAGGATTTTGATTGATTATCATTATTATAGATTAATGCATGATCTTGTATCTTTTGAAGCAACTTGGTGTTTAAGTGGGATTCTTTGTGAAATTGTTGAAGAAGAGTTGTATCTTTCTTTTTAATCTTAATATTTAATTAGTGTTTGGTAATTTGTTGTATTGGTTTTTGGCATAAACTGTAATAAAAGGGGTTTTGAAAATCAAAATCTCTCTCTCTCTCTCTGTGTCTCTCAGCATGAATCAGGTACGGGAGGTGCAGACGGGAGGGGTGGAGCGCTGTAACGGATATTAAAATATTCCTCCGGTGTGGAGATAGCAGTGATCCGGGGAGTGATAGAGGGAGATAATGAAAAGAGGAACAAAAGTACTCCCCGCACACTGAGTCTGACCCCCCTTCCTCCTTCTCTACCTCCTCCCTCCCTTCTCCTCTCACACTCATTTACATAGTAATCACCCCGTGCTCTGCGAAAGGCCGGAGAGAGAGAGAGAGAGGAGTGATTTGTGAATGAGCGAAAGAAAGGAAGAGAGTGAGCATGTGTACATCTGGACAGGTACATTAATTCAGTGTGAGAGTACACAAATTACGTGTGTGTGTGTGTGTTTGTCGAGGAGGTGGTTATAAATGTGATCGAGCCTGTGGGATGTGTGTGTGTGTTTGTGTGTGTGCTGTCAGCTTGTTTCCTGCCCTCCCTGATGAACAGATGAGGTTGTCTAGGCAACGTGATGAGACGCAGATATGCAAATGAGACGGGAGGGTGAGCTTGCATGCACACACTGCAGTATGAGCCTCTCATTTACACACACACACGCACACACACACACATCCTGCTGATACTGCAGCACAACCTCACACATGCACAGATTAAAAATACACTCGACACAAATCCAGACGCAAATAGACAATATGGCGAAATAAACACTGATTTATACTTAGAATCGAAAGAAAACTGATATAATCTAAAACCCACACATACTGTGCCCACACCCATATGAAATAAAGCACATAAGTGTAAAAAATACACAAATATTCACTTTCGTCTGCTTCGATGACCACACAAATGCAAGCATGCCTTTATTTTTGAACAAAAATACTAAACCAAGCGACGCCAACACCAAAATCAATTTTAAAAACAAGTTACCCCTTTTTGCCTCACCGGTTGGCCTGATCCAGGGCTTGAACAGTAAATTGTGTATTTTCGGATGATACCATTGGGCTTGATAGGGGGAAGCCAGGATACCACCACACTGGTGGTAGAGGATGGGACGGCTTTAATGCCTGCTGGAGGACCGGGGTCTGAAAGAAAAAAATATAGAGATGGAAAACTAGATTAATGTATGACAGAGGCACTGTGGGATTTACCACATTTCCCAGTGACCAAAAGGTATGCTCGTAAAATGTAAACGAAAAATGCTTTTCTGGACTTAGAAGATGTTGTCATGCAGTCAATTTGCCTATTTAGTCAGCTGACCAAGTATACTTTGGGTTTTTCAAATATGTTAAGGTTTGTTTACAGTGTGCATGAAATGCAGTAAAGATTTTTAGTAGTGCTGTCAAATTTTTATTCGCGATTAATTGCATCCAAAATAAATGTTTTTGTTTACATAATATGTGTGTACTGTGTATATTTATTATGTATATATATAAATACACACACTATATATTTGTAACATATTTACATGTATATATTTGTATTCATATAATTTATATATAAATATATTTAATATGTAAAAATAACAAATTTGCATTTTCATTCAGTACCATTTTTCCATTGGTCTGAACAGACAAACCACATTCAAAAACTGAACATTCATATTGGTGTGAACAGGCCTTGAACCTTTTGTGGGGTTCCTTGGCATCTTAGAAATAACCGTCTCACTTTATTGTGTCTAGACTATTCAGGAAGAGATGGAGATTTAAGGAGGATTTGGAAAAAAAAATCATCATCATCATCATTACTAGGGTTTAATCTAATGGGTCAATCCGTGAGGGGGTTCAGGTCTTAAAATGTGGTGACACAAACTGTTGTGATATTAATGATGATTTAACAGCATAATTCCTTACTATGAGCAGAGGGAAAATGGACAAAACTACTGACCAAAAATTCTGGACAAGTAGCCCGTTGACAAACCGACACCACACAAATCTCTATACTCCTAAATCTAAATTCAATTAAATGAAAATGCATCTCTCTCTTTCTCCAACACTAAAACTCTCCAGCACTAACCCCTTATTTCCCTGAACCCCTCTCAGCCCCACCAGGGAAAAGAGGAGAGACAGATATCGCCCTAATCCTATCCCGACCAGTGTAAGCACAAAATTAATGTCAGCTAATCCACAAAGAATAAATCCTTCTCCTTGTGTTGGATGTAGGATCTGCTTTGAGTCACTTACCCAGACCCCCCTCCTTCAGCATCTTAATTCTCATTAAGTGTGCTAATGCTATATCGGAGCCTAAATGTTGCCACAGCGACCGTATCCTGCAATCAAGCAATCCAGCATCATTCTAGACCTGGACCATGCAGCACTTGCCTCCAGCTAATGTGGTTTTGTGGCAAGATTTTATATCTGACAACCTCCCCCCATCCATACCTCATACACACAACACCCTTGAGCTTGAATAGAGCCTGGGTAAAGGGGAAGTGGCTTGCACATAATGTGGCTGTGTGTTTGTATACGGGTCCACCACTGGCTGGGTTGACAGCTCATTGGAGGGTCACAATGATCTGTTACATAGATACATTTAGATACATTTGTGGTCCAAAACCTAGTGAGCTTCCCATTTAAGGGATCATAAATATGCTCATTAGAAAGTAACATTAATTTGTCCTTAAAGTTCCCTCAATGGGCCACATTCTAAGACAAAATCATTCATAAAGGCAGTCCCAGAAGGAACTGCATTGCAGCAAGCTCAGGAAAAAAAATATGATTGATTATAATTGCAAAAAAAATAACAGAAATATTATATTATATTCCACAAAAAAACTGTTTTCAACATTGATAATAAGAAATGTTCCTTTAGCACCAAATCAGCATATTAGAATGATTTCTGAAGGATCATGTGACACTGAAGACTGCTGAAAGTTCAGCTTTGCCATCATGGGAATTAATTACATTTTAAAATATATAAAAAAATATATTTTGAATCATAATATTCTCCAATATTACTGTTTTTACTGTATTTTTGATCAAATATTTGCAGCCTTGTTGAGTATAATAGACTTATTTCAAAATCATTAACAAATCTTGAAAATTTGTTTTTCTGAAAAACTGAAAATTATCAATAAGACACTTTAGTGTTGAAATTTATTATTTTACCCAATATTTGTGTACACTGTGTAATTATATGCTTATAAGACCACTGAGATTTTAGCTTATCAACATGCTAACATTAAACTCTGTTGGATCAAATTATGAGTCAACTGTCTACATAGGGAATAGACAACAAGCTACATTCCCTATGTAGTGAACAGACAACAAACCAGCTTACTAGGTTTTGAAATAAGTGTTGCATTTAAAAAAAAATTTTTTTTGCATATCTGCAAATACGTTGACATACAATCAGTGGTCATGTGTACATGTGTGGTGCGTGAACTTACGGTCTTCTCTGGTCTGTATGTAGAGTACGTTGCTGCGGACGCCATCTCCTGCCTGTGTGTAGGCCAGAACCTGAATGCTGTAGTTTGTGAACTTCTCCAAGCCCTTCAGCTCCACCTGCTCACGAGTGGTAGTGATGTTCTGCATCTCTCCCCATTCTGAGAGACGTGAAAAAAAATTTAATGACTCTCCTTTTTTTATTGCATGATCATTTACTTACTAATAACAGCAACCAATTTGAAAACATCACATGAGGGAACACAGGAGAACCATGTTTACACATTCCACATACAAAAAAGTATTATTCAGAGGGAGACTAAAATAGTCTGTTTTGCTGGACAAAGGGTTGCTTGTCACTGCTATAGCTATATTTAGCAGACAATGATATTTATGTCCAAATGCAAAACAAACAAAAAGTAAAAAGTTTTCCAGTGGCTCTTTGGAGATGTTAAAATACCATTTATTTTTGGACATACACCATGGTAACAGCATGCTTTTTTTGAAGAACCTTGATTCCTACTAAATACAATTTAGTTCAAGGTACATATCAAAATATCATAGAGTAGTTTTACCACCTGATATCGTTACTGTGCCAAGGTGCTGCTACAGTACTTAGCCGAATAAACACAAAAAGACCCATAGACTTGACTTTTTCTCTTAATTCTGTATGGTATAAATAATATACCCTTACCTTGTCATTACTTTCACATTATTCAGCCCATTTATGAACCATTTTTACCGTTTCAACAAGTTGGCTCAAGTACGCTACCATTCAAATGTTTTCTGCTTTTTAAGAAATTTTTATTCAGTAAACTTGTATTCATTAAAGACACATTACATTTATCAAAAGTCACATTAAAACATTTAATTTCGTCATAATTTACTCACCCTCACATTGTTCCAAACCTGTATGAGTTTTTATCCTCTGTTGAACACAAAGAAGATATTTTGAAGAATGTCGGTAACCAAACAGTTGTCAGTAGCTATTGACTTCAATAGAATGGGGAAAAAATATGGAAGTCAATGGCTACTAGCAGTGGTCTCCAACATTCCTCGAAATGTCGTCTTTTGTGTTCAGCAGAAGAAAGCAATTGATACAGGTTTGGAACAACACTTTGACAGAATTTTCATTTTTGAAACTATCCCTTTAAGCATGACTGTTTTCAATATTGATAATAAGAAATGTTTCTTGAGCACCAAATTAGCAGATTGATTGAATGATTTCTGATGGATCATGTGACACTGAAGACACTTTCGCCAATTTCTTAATCCACAGTTTACTCACTTTATATATAAAAGACAACACACACACACACACACACACACACACACACACACACACACATATACCTGTCCACCCACAAATATACACCCTCTGTGGGTTGGACTGGCCAGGATACAGATACACGGGCGGGCAGTAGGGGGCGCTCTACGGGGACTGCGGCTAGTGAGGGAGTAACAGTAATAGCGTATAATTACTCTGATTGAGCCTAAGTGTCTGGCCCCCACAGCACCCACCTCCATCGGGGTAGAGGGACCAGAACACGACACGGTAGCCCTTCAAAACCCCATTCAGGGTCATCCGCGGGGGCTCGGACCACGTGATCACCGCCTCGTCTGATGTCACCGTAATGGCCCGTACATTCTGGGGCGGCTGGCTGGGAACTGCGAGAACTGCGAGAGAGATGGTCACATAAAAGCAAAGGAAGCGGCAGGAAAATAATTCGGGCACCAATTGAAACAATTGAAACAAGGTGAAGTGGAAACCAAAAATTGCAGTGAAAGAGCACAATTACAGTGATCTAGTAAAATGACAGTAATATACTGCAATTGGAGCACTTGGTATGGCCCAAGAGCATCAACAACCTTGTAACTACACTCGAAATGGATGGAACAATCACTTCCCGAAGCTGAAGAGAAGTGAAACGTTACTGTTATCTAGTTCTTGAGCTGTTTCACCTACTAAATGCGTTTGATTTTTTTCCGGATACACTGCAAATGTGGCGGTGGTGATGTGCCAAATTGCGTCTCTGAATAAATAATGGCACTATTGAGGGGACACAGAGCCTGTCTGTGTGACTTGCTGGGAGGGAAAAAAACATGTGCGGACGACAGGATGAAAGGAGGGATAGAGGAGGGATAAAGCTGGCTTGGCTCTATGAGGGAGCAGCTGCAGCTGGCGCAGGAAGAGAAGGAGCGAGTAAAGGAGATGGTGTGAGGAGGGAGGGAGGGAGAGCAGAGGAGAAATGATGGTATTTGTTTGAAGAGGCCTTAGGGTCCGACTCTGTCTGGCCCTGGTGGACCACACTAAAACTGCCATTTAGAGTAGAACGGCTTGACAGAACGCTCATGAGCACAACTCGCAATAACTCTTCAACCCTGCCTGCAAAACCCAGGCTCTCACTCGCTGTCTGGATCATAGAACAGGTATATTGGTATCTTACGGGTATATTGGCATCTTGCTTTCCCCCAGCCAAAATTACTTATTTACCCTTGTGTCATTTCAAGCAAGTATGACTTTCTTTCTTCCATACAAGTTTTTTTAAGAATATGCTGGCTGTTTTGTCAATATAATGAAAGTGAATGTGAATTGCCTGTATAATTTGTGCACTATATATCTTCTGTCTAACAATAGGCTTTCTGTACAGTATGTAACAAACAGACAAAATTCAAGTCATTATATACTGAAAATCTTGACATCCACCCTAAGTCGTCTTGGCACATTCATGAGAGAAGTAGCCATTTCTGATTCATGAACAAATCATTTGTTTGAGTCAGATCTTTTCAATGAATCATTCCAAAGAGGCCCCTGTGAAGCAAACAAAACCATCCATCTTTGGACCACTTTTCAATGGTGCCCAGATATATCAAACCGACATCAAAGACCTGGCAGTGACGAAAGCCACATGTGGTGTTGCTTCATGTCACCTACATCTGGGACACAAATTTGCACTTGAACACATTGCAAAGAATATAGCCAACAGCCAACTAGTCTATACATTCTACACCTGCATGAGAGGAAATAACTCTCTGTACCAGCATGTGGCAGTAGTCTGTATTTGTCATTCAAAAAGGAAAACCGGAAGAGCTAGGAAGGGTCTTCTGTGTGTGCCCACTTGACTATGTTTAATCACATCCATTTTTCTGGTGTCTTCTGAAGTCAATCAGTGTGATCTCTCTTGCCAATGGACTCCACTGCTGATTCAGTATGCGCAGTCATTCCAACTAGAGGCAACAGTGCATAACACACCACAACAACTAGACTGACAACAACTTGCCAACATTGGTCATTGGTTTATTTTTACTCTAGGTCGACATTTGACCAATTTTTTCCAATTTAAACTGCATCAACAGTCACCAACCAACAGCAACAGACATGTTTGACTGGTGTCATTTAATCATTGTGTTGCCCCTTGTCAGTGCTTGTTTTTGCTGATTGGACATTTTGAATATTTTTTTGTCAGGTCTTGGCATGTCTGATAAGTGATGTACTGTAATCTGGTGACTGTCTGCATTGCTCTTGGTCTGTCGGTGCAGTGTGAATTAGCCTTTAAAGAAGATGCAAGTGAAAACACCTTAAAGTTGTAGATGGTTTTACATGGTTTCTAGCTGGTCTGGATTGTCAGTTGGCTGGATTACCAGAAAGTAGCCTGGTTTTAATCTAATAAACAATCTTGGTTAAGCTGGATTTCTTTTTAGGATATTAGGGTTAGAAGAAAACTAAAACTTGACAAGGACACTATTGATGGAGGTAAAAGCAAAGTCATCGGGGAAAAAATGATGGAAGAGCTCAACAGTGGCACAAAAGGAACCCAGGAGCTTTCCAAAAATAAGAATGGAGAAGAAAGACAGTGGGACAGAAGTGGGTGGAGGGGTGGAAGGGGAAGTTGGGAGATGGAGGGAGAGATAAATGAAAGGTGTTTTGAGAGCGAGTGAGAGAGGAGTGGGAGCCGAGAGGAGGGGAGTTGAAAGCCACAGAGAGGGATCTGGAGGAAAGATGAAAAGAGAGATGGGGAGACAATGCACTCAGCTGCAGATAATTAGATTGGGAGGAAAAGCAGTGGATCAGGGAGAGGGGCCTCGGCAGACAGCCTAATTATAATTATTTTTTCCTATGCTTGTTGTTATTACTATTATCCTTAACAGCATCAATATCGCTGACAGTGACATGCATGTGGATGAGGGCCACGGGCCAGAGTTGCCCTGTACTCACAACTCGTGCACAATCACACAAAAGAGAAATCCCCAGAGCATGATAGATAGATAGATATACAGACAGACAGATATACAGATAGATAGATTACCATCCTCAAGTGTTGTGGCATTGATCTCAGAGCTGGAAGGTCCAGTTCCGGCTCGGTTGAACGCTTGGACCACCACACCATACTGAGCAAACTTTTTCAAGTTATCCAGGGTGTACACCTCACTATCACCTGTGGCTTTCATCTCCACTATACTGTACTGTCCGTTACTGCCCGGTCCATTCTCCCTATAACCAATCTGATAGCCACGGATCACTCCATTCTGGAGCTCTTTCTTAGGTGCCTAAGTGGAGGGAAAAGAAAATGACACATAGTAAGAAGTGAATCTAAAACTCTAAAGCCTAGGTCTTCAACCCTGCTCCTGGGGACCCACTGTCTTGCAATTTTAAACTCTGCAGGACAGTAGGTCCCAAGGAACAGGGTTGAAGACCTTGGGTCTAAAGATATACCTGTCCACCCACAAATATACACCCTCTGTGGGTTGGACTGGCCAGGATACAGATACACGGGCGGGCAGTAGGGGGCGCTCTACGGGGACTGCGGCTAGTGAGGGAGTAACAGTAATAGCGTATAATTACTCTGATTGAGCCTAAGTGTCTGGCCCCCACAGCACCCACCTCCATCGGGGTAGAGGGACCAGAACACGACACGGTAGCCCTTCAAAACCCCATTCAGGGTCATCCGCGGGGGCTCGGACCACGTGATCACCGCCTCGTCTGATGTCACCGTAATGGCCCGTACATTCTGGGGCGGCTGGCTGGGAACTGCGAGAGAAAAACGAGAGATGGTCACATAAAAGCAAAGGAAGCGGCAGGAAAATAATTCGGGCACCAATTGAAACAAGATACAATAGGTGAAGTGGAAACCAAAAATTGCAGTGAAAGAGCACAATTACAGTGATCTAGTAAAATGACAGTAATATACTGCAATTGGAGCACTTGGTATGGCCCAAGAGCATCAACAACCTTGTAACTACACTCGAAATGGATGGAACAATCACTTCCCGAAGCTGAAGAGAAGTGAAACGTTACTGTTATCTAGTTCTTGAGCTGTTTCACCTACTAAATGCGTTTGATTTTTTTCCGGATACACTGCAAATGTGGCGGTGGTGATGTGCCAAATTGCGTCTCTGAATAAATAATGGCACTATTGAGGGGACACAGAGCCTGTCTGTGTGACTTGCTGGGAGGGAAAAAAACATGTGCGGACGACAGGATGAAAGGAGGGATAGAGGAGGGATAAAGCTGGCTTGGCTCTATGAGGGAGCAGCTGCAGCTGGCGCAGGAAGAGAAGGAGCGAGTAAAGGAGATGGTGTGAGGAGGGAGGGAGGGAGAGCAGAGGAGAAATGATGGTATTTGTTTGAAGAGGCCTTAGGGTCCGACTCTGTCTGGCCCTGGTGGACCACACTAAAACTGCCATTTAGAGTAGAACGGCTTGACAGAACGCTCATGAGCACAACTCGCAATAACTCTTCAACCCTGCCTGCAAAACCCAGGCTCTCACTCGCTGTCTGGATCATAGAACAGGTATATTGGTATCTTACGGGTATATTGGCATCTTGCTTTCCCCCAGCCAAAATTACTTATTTACCCTTGTGTCATTTCAAGCAAGTATGACTTTCTTTCTTCCATACAAGTTTTTTTAAGAATATGCTGGCTGTTTTGTCAATATAATGAAAGTGAATGTGAATTGCCTGTATAATTTGTGCACTATATATCTTCTGTCTAACAATAGGCTTTCTGTACAGTATGTAACAAACAGACAAAATTCAAGTCATTATATACTGAAAATCTTGACATCCACCCTAAGTCGTCTTGGCACATTCATGAGAGAAGTAGCCATTTCTGATTCATGAACAAATCATTTGTTTGAGTCAGATCTTTTCAATGAATCATTCCAAAGAGGCCCCTGTGAAGCAAACAAAACCATCCATCTTTGGACCACTTTTCAATGGTGCCCAGATATATCAAACCGACATCAAAGACCTGGCAGTGACGAAAGCCACATGTGGTGTTGCTTCATGTCACCTACATCTGGGACACAAATTTGCACTTGAACACATTGCAAAGAATATAGCCAACAGCCAACTAGTCTATACATTCTACACCTGCATGAGAGGAAATAACTCTCTGTACCAGCATGTGGCAGTAGTCTGTATTTGTCATTCAAAAAGGAAAACCGGAAGAGCTAGGAAGGGTCTTCTGTGTGTGCCCACTTGACTATGTTTAATCACATCCATTTTTCTGGTGTCTTCTGAAGTCAATCAGTGTGATCTCTCTTGCCAATGGACTCCACTGCTGATTCAGTATGCGCAGTCATTCCAACTAGAGGCAACAGTGCATAACACACCACAACAACTAGACTGACAACAACTTGCCAACATTGGTCATTGGTTTATTTTTACTCTAGGTCGACATTTGACCAATTTTTTCCAATTTAAACTGCATCAACAGTCACCAACCAACAGCAACAGACATGTTTGACTGGTGTCATTTAATCATTGTGTTGCCCCTTGTCAGTGCTTGTTTTTGCTGATTGGACATTTTGAATATTTTTTTGTCAGGTCTTGGCATGTCTGATAAGTGATGTACTGTAATCTGGTGACTGTCTGCATTGCTCTTGGTCTGTCGGTGCAGTGTGAATTAGCCTTTAAAGAAGATGCAAGTGAAAACACCTTAAAGTTGTAGATGGTTTTACATGGTTTCTAGCTGGTCTGGATTGTCAGTTGGCTGGATTACCAGAAAGTAGCCTGGTTTTAATCTAATAAACAATCTTGGTTAAGCTGGATTTCTTTTTAGGATATTAGGGTTAGAAGAAAACTAAAACTTGACAAGGACACTATTGATGGAGGTAAAAGCAAAGTCATCGGGGAAAAAATGATGGAAGAGCTCAACAGTGGCACAAAAGGAACCCAGGAGCTTTCCAAAAATAAGAATGGAGAAGAAAGACAGTGGGACAGAAGTGGGTGGAGGGGTGGAAGGGGAAGTTGGGAGATGGAGGGAGAGATAAATGAAAGGTGTTTTGAGAGCGAGTGAGAGAGGAGTGGGAGCCGAGAGGAGGGGAGTTGAAAGCCACAGAGAGGGATCTGGAGGAAAGATGAAAAGAGAGATGGGGAGACAATGCACTCAGCTGCAGATAATTAGATTGGGAGGAAAAGCAGTGGATCAGGGAGAGGGGCCTCGGCAGACAGCCTAATTATAATTATTTTTTCCTATGCTTGTTGTTATTACTATTATCCTTAACAGCATCAATATCGCTGACAGTGACATGCATGTGGATGAGGGCCACGGGCCAGAGTTGCCCTGTACTCACAACTCGTGCACAATCACACAAAAGAGAAATCCCCAGAGCATGATAGATAGATAGATATACAGACAGACAGATATACAGATAGATAGATTACCATCCTCAAGTGTTGTGGCATTGATCTCAGAGCTGGAAGGTCCAGTTCCGGCTCGGTTGAACGCTTGGACCACCACACCATACTGAGCAAACTTTTTCAAGTTATCCAGGGTGTACACCTCACTATCACCTGTGGCTTTCATCTCCACTATACTGTACTGTCCGTTACTGCCCGGTCCATTCTCCCTATAACCAATCTGATAGCCACGGATCACTCCATTCTGGAGCTCTTTCTTAGGTGCCTAAGTGGAGGGAAAAGAAAATGACACATAGTAAGAAGTGAATCTAAAACTCTAAAGCCTAGGTCTTCAACCCTGCTCCTGGGGACCCACTGTCTTGCAATTTTAAACTCTGCAGGACAGTAGGTCCCAAGGAACAGGGTTGAAGACCTTGGGTCTAAAGTCCAAAGAATGGCAAGTTTAGGAGTCGCAGACATACCTTCCAGGTGACACGGATACTCTGAGAGGTCATTGGCTGTAAAATCACATCCATGGGTGGCCCATCAGGAGCTGTAAAAAGAGAATCACATCATATCACAAGAATATTAAAGGAATAAAAAATGTTGTCACCTCAAAGTCATTCCAAACCTGCATGACTTTCTATTATTTCTGTGAGACACAATAGGAGAAATTTTGAATGATATCCTTTTAGTTACAATGACAGGGGACTAGTACTTTTAAGCTTCGGAAAGGGTACAAAAGGACCATAAAAGTATAATAAAAGTGCCCTATATTATTTAAGTGCTATATTCCAATTATTTTAAGTCCTATGATAGCTCAGTGTGAGAAACAGGCTGAAATTTACTGATAATCTTCCCTTCTGGTGAGCTTTCAACCATTGTGATCAAAACATTGAGTCAGTGAGAACTCGAGAACCAGATCAGTACATTACTGTGGAAAAGAGTGACCAGGAAATTCTTCAAAAATTAATCTCTTGTGTTCCACGGAAAGAAGTAAGTACAGGGTTGGAACTGCATGAGGGTGAGTAGATGATGCCAGATCAGGGGCGGGAGACGTACGTGCTTCCTCTGTGCTGATGGTCAGCTCTTTGCTGGCTTGACTGCGTCCGATCTTGTTGTAGGAGTACATGCGGATGCTGTACACGGACGCCGGGTGGAGCTCCACTATGTTGGCCTGGTTGTTAGTGGGCGAGATCTTACGGGTGGCATGTTTCAGCTCCCACGGGTCTACCACAAGGACAAAATAACACGGATACATTACTACATCACACCTCCATCCAGGCTGTTCGAGAACATTATGTTTGTTAGCATGCAAAGAGGACTGTTTACAGGTCAAATCATACGGATTTGAAAAACCAGCGATGCACTGAAAACTAGGACAAACGCAGATGTACAAACAGCAAAATAAGGCAATACACCCGAGTCGCAACGCCACAGAAATCCGTTCACATCCCATTCATCTTCTCGCAGTCTGAGCTTATTCGCTACATATTCTTCTGACATACAAATACATATTTAATGCACGCTCACAATGTAATTCATCCAAGCTTGAAATGGAAACAAAGCAATGCCGCACCGGATTTGTTCTTGTACTCGATGTCGTAGCTGGTGATGATGCTGTTGCCGTCAAACCGCTGCGTCCACCTCAGGTTCATACTGCGATCTTTGACCTCTCGAACCTCCAGCTCTGGGGGGTCAGGGGGTTCTGCCAACAAAACAAGTGGAAATAGACTTCAAACAGATGGAGGAGATTGAGACAGAGAGAGAGGCTGAGGAGTAAGAGGTGGCTTGGGGCCAGGAGGTAAATTATTGATCTTGTGTCTCTAGATAAAGAGTATCATGTAAGATGTGACTGTGTTGTTCATGGCTGATTGTCTTGCCTTGCACCGTAAGCTGGATGAGCCCTCGGCCCTCGCCGTATGAGTTGATGGCGTGGCAGGAGAAAAAGACGGAATCCCCTCGCTCCGCTGGCTTCAGCTGTAGAAAGAGTAAAAGTGTTCGAGAAGAACTTGTTTTTCTCTTTTACTCATTTTGAGGCCCACTTCATGTATTGTTGTACAATGTACAAGTGTCACTTGGACAAAGGTACATAGTTTGGCATTAAGGTAGGGATGCTGGATGACTGGCTGTTTGTATTCACTACTATGTTATGGTTGGAGTAATTATGTAAATGAGTTCGTCCTTGTGAACTGTTGTTTAGATATCTTTACCTAGTGTTATCTTTTTATTTAAAGCTGACCGTTATATTTTTTTCAAGGGTAAAATAATGATCTTTTTCTGGTTTAATGTATTAATTTAATGTATAATAATAATAATAATAATAAATACAAACTTTCATATATAAAAAGTGATTTGCAAGTGAAAATATGCTATAATTTATTGAAAATAATTAAACAAACAAATCAATATATAGAGCATGTCAAAATATAAAATAATGTATTATTATTATTATTATTATTAATAATAATAATAATACAGATTGGATTATAAAACAAAACAAACAAATAAATACATAAATAAATAAATACAGATAAATGGGCTTTACTAAATAAATAAATAAATGTGCTTCTCAGGTCAGAATATAAAATAATTTTAGAGTGAGTAAACAAAAAACAAGCACATACACAAACAAACAATTAAATGCTTAACGTGTTTCTCAGGTCAGAATATAAAAATTTTAGAGTGAATAAACAAACAAATAAACGAATAAACAAATAATTAAATACAAGCAAACAAATACATACAGCTAAATGGGATTTACAGAATGAATGAATGAATGAATGAATGATATATAAATAAACGCTCAGTGAGCTTCTCAGGTCAGAATATAAAATAATTTTAGAGTGAGTAAACAAACAAACAAGCAAACAAACCACAAGAGCAAAAATAAAAGTTGAGAAAAAAAGGTGAAAGTGTATACTTCTGTAAACCTGTTTGGAAACATTTAGGCAAGCCTCTGCCTTTATTCAACATTTATTGAACTCCTTCACTGACAACATACATGTACTGTATGTGTGTGTGCACATGTATCTCACCTTCAGTGTGGAGATAACTTCATCACTTTTCTCGTTGGAATTGGTAGTGATGGAGTACCGAGGGTTACGGTCTGGGTCAATAACGGTGTCACCTCGCTCCCAGCGGATGATGATGGGGTACTCACCCCGGGCGGTACAGTTTAACTCCTTGTTCTGCCCCTTTATGGCCATGGTAGTGTTTGGGTGGGATGTGATCATAGCTGGAACTGTACAAAAAGAAGGTATAGCAGGACAGGAGGTAAATATGTGAAGGAAAAAATGAATTTAAAAAGAGGCAGAGGTCAGTGTGACTTTAACCCGACACCTGCCGTTCTTGTGACATGGGGCAGTGAGCGTTAGCATGTCTCTCTTCAACTCCTCAATCACTTTTTCACACTCTCCCGCTTGCTCATTCCCCCCCGAGTAACTTCTCTAGTGCTGCCACACACACACACACACACACACAATATCGATCTGAAGAGGGTTCCGCTGTTTTGTTTTCATCACTTATTCATTCCCTCCCTTCCAACGAGTGAAACGGATAGAATTGAGGGAGGCAGAACAGAGGAACGATTCAATCAATAACACCAACACTGAAGCAGAGAGCGCGAGAGAGAGCGAAAAGGAGGCAGATCCACTGTTAAAAAAAAGAAAAAAAAAGTAGGATGCCGTAAACACAGAGCCGCATGATATCCACAGGCTTTGCATGAAAATTTAAAACCATGCTCTACTATCTCTTGTTGAATAACACTGCATAACTTAAGTACATTTATCCTAGCAATCCTACTATTACTGTCCTGAGGTTACAAACACAAGAGCATTTATTTTCTTTTTTAGTCAAGAACACTACATTACTTTTGAGGGGGGGGTATAATTTTTGCATAATGTTTACATTTTGCCCCAAAATAATGATCATTATTCAATCATTATTATCATTAATAATGATCAAAGTCTATTTTGCCCCAGGGAGTTTGTAGCATAGATTTTTGCATAAATTGTCAGCAGACTTATGCCGTAAAATTTCGTTCTCAGTAAATGGAATGGTAGTAGTTATCATACTAAGTGATTTATATGGGTCATTCTTATTTATGGTTTCATGTCCATTGATGATAATTATATATTTTTTCTAACAGTTTCTTAAGAAGTAACTTATTTTGACACTTGTCAAGTACTGTTATAAGCATATATTTGTAGTATTTATTTTAATTTTAATAAAATAACATGGTCTGGATACTATCATTTTAATTACAGTAATAAAGATAGTTTAAGCATTACATACCATTCATTAGAATGAGACTAATTTGCATTACATTAATGAGAAATTGAGGTGAAAATATAAAATAAACTAAAACAACATAAAAAATAAAATAAAATGAAATAAAATAAAATACGTTCTCTTTTTCAAATACA
The DNA here is from genome assembly GCF_001515625.1 of Sinocyclocheilus rhinocerous. NCBI lineage: Eukaryota > Metazoa > Chordata > Actinopteri > Cypriniformes > Cyprinidae > Sinocyclocheilus > Sinocyclocheilus rhinocerous. Next base: position 564,851 of record NW_015640039.1, read on the forward strand.
TCTCTTAGCACATTTCTTAAGATTTAACTGGGTAGAATATTCTGGCTGAATGTAAATTAATACACCGGTTGATGAGGTTTGTTTAAATGTGGTCAGGACAGTAACTCAGGCCTAGGGCAGTGTTGCGTGGAAGGGAGTTTTCTGCACTCTACATTATGTGAAGGATCAATAATATGGATTTGGACAGAACAGATCGTGTGTCCGATTTAACGATCAGTCATGAGATGGCCTTACGGATTCGTTGTAATGTTCTATTAATCTAAATGAGCTGGGCACACTTGAATCTGTTGTTTTGGTACTCTTATTGAGAGCTGTTCTCACACACACACACACACACACACACACACACACACACATACACATGCAAGCAGTAACTCCTGGCAATTCTAGCTACTATATAAAACAAGTCAAAGGCTTCTTGTATTTCTTGCCTCAGTGTGACTGATATATCATAAGCTGGGTCATTAGTTTGAGTGACAAAGTGTGACAGGTGCAGGTGTGTGTGTGTGTGTAGAGGTGGTGTGTTGTGTGTGAGTCTGTGTCCACTCAAGCATCTCGAACCCTTTCCGCAGGCATCAGTCTGAGACGTGAAAGCCCATCTGAGGGCCATTCTTAAACAAAGACCTCAAACACACACCATCGCAAACCATCCCAAAGGCTGCAGGTCAAATCGCATCCAAGAAATCCTCACATCTACTGTGACTGGAATTCAAAAATATGGCTTTATTTGTATGTCATGGTATAATGAGAGATTTAACTATTATGGAATTTCTTATATTCAACAGCTATGCCCTGAAACCTGTCTACCTAGAGAACATGTCTAGGCATAAATTAGGCAGTCTTCTAAGGTACCTTATTTAGGTCAAAAGCAGTACTGTATGCATCCTTCACAAGTGAGAAAATCTCAGAATTTTTATTCAAGATTTTGAATGGAATCAAGGTAAATTCAAAGTTCTTAATATATAAACTCTGAAAACAATTGCTAATTCGAAATATTTAAACAATTTTAAGAACTTGAATTTCCTCTAGTATTAGTGTATTTCTTACACATTTATTTACAGCAAGTATTGAGACTTGAGCTTATTAAAATATCAATGTCAAAATGTATATATTATATTTTTAATGTAAAAGTGGTTACGGTCATTTGTAACTTGTAAATGTTCAAGGCTCTTGGGGTCAGTCGTTTCCAGTTATTTTAGTCTTTACAAAAACAGTCTGTTAAATGATTAGTTCACTTCCAGAATAAAAACTTACTGATAATTTGTTTACCCCCATGTCATCCAAGATGTTTGTGTCTTTCATTCTTCAATCGAAAATAAATTAACTGTTCACTGAAAGCCTCTTTGTGGAACCAAAAATGTTTTTTCTATCGCATCACTGTGAAAACCCCTTTTTGGAAACTTTATTTTTAAAAGTGTAGATGTACATGAGAGCCATGACATACTTTTAACAGTGAGCATCATGCTCTTGCTGATGTCGGACCCCACTCCGTTGCTGGCCTGACACAGGTAATATCCCCGGTCTTCCTCTAAAACATGGCGGATCAGCAGAGATCCGTTGGACAGGATCTGGATGCGACCTGTCAGTGGAACTGGATGGTACTGCTGGGGGTTCCCTATACCTTCAGAATCAAAATGAAGACTTATCATCTGCTCATGACAACTTGAAATTTATGCTTTGGACATGCAGTGACAAAAAATAAATAAATAAATAAAATATTACCTTTGGCATGCTTCCAGACAACTTTGGGAGGAGGGTACCCTTCCACAGAGCAGTTCAGAACTTCAGACTTGCCATAGATACCATCTTGGTTATTGGGCTGAACCCGAAAACCAGGGGGAACTACAACAAAGAACATACACAGTTTCAGAAGAGGAGATACCGATAAAGTGGTTTGCCAAGTAGGACAAATTGTTGGTCCAAGACCAACATTAGGTCAAACAAACATAGTCCTAACCCTATCGCCAATATAACACCAACCCTAAACTAAATAAATAGGGGCTTTCACATCACATAGTTCTAGGAACTAGCCAGCATGGTGGTTCCTAGATAACAGATTTCCCCCTCAGGCCATTTTCTTGGTTGCATTCGCACCAGCAGCAGGAACTCTAAAGTGGCCGACAGCGACGTCTTTATTCATGGCATTTACAAACGTCAACAACTGGTGAATGTTGGACACCGTGATTGGAGCTGTTTTTGTTGTGTGTTGTGGGTTTCGTGATAACGGAGAAGAAATGTAAATGCACAATTTACAAGAGCATGAAAATCTGACTAAATCTCCTATGACAACTTGGAGCATTACATTTCATCAAGGCTGAGAAAAGAACATAACACTGCAGACAACAGGTAAGTAAATGCCATTATCGCTGTTTTCCGTGTTCATGAAATAGTTATTTTTACACGGCTTTTTACAAATGGCGGGTTGCCGGTGTTTCGTATGCGTTTGACCAATCAGGGGACACTTACGTCACTGGTAGTTCCTATAGAACTCTTTTAGACCCTACTCTGAAGTAGGAGCTTATTTAGTTCCCCAAACGGAGTTCCTAGAAATAAATACATTATGAAAATACACTATGAAAAGGTTCCTCTGGTGCGAATGCCCCTAATCTGGTCCAGAAATGGTCCTAAATGGTGAAATCATGCTGAGAATCCCGTACTACATTGCCGTAAAACCCTCACTCTCTTGCTCACCTGTTACTATGAGTTGTCTCTCTGAACTGACAGTTGCTGCATCATTGCTGGCAATACAGGTGTAGTTTCCATTGTGCTCCAATGAAACTTTGGAGATCTGAAGGGAGCTCATGAACTCCTTGGTTTCGATGGTGACTCCTGATGTTCCTGACACGATCTCCTGCCCGTCCTTCCTCCAGGTGATCCGGATTGGCATGTCTCCGGAAGACACCACGCAAGCTATGTACATCAGCTTACCGATGGAGGTTGGAGGGAAGTCAAAGGGCTGGATGAGGGGAGGAACTGATGGAGGAAAAGAGCAAGAGATCTTCAGTATCAAACGCTTCATGGTCTCCAATGTTGTACTGACCCCCGTCACCTTCCAAAAATGGACACGCGCATACACGCTCACACACATCCCACCCCTCCAGCCCATAATAGCTGCTCTAATTAGAGCCCAATTGGCATGGGGAATAATGGCATTGCCGTGGAAACAGAGGTGGGGGGCTCCATCGGAGACATCTGGGGGATTTAATCTGGGGCTTGTTAAAATTCAGCTAATTAAATCAGAGACATGACAAGACAAGCAGCACACTATACTGACTTCACACTGAAGTCAGTGTTCTGTTGTACCGGTACACACATACACACACACTTCATTTCCAGCGATATTGTTGACTTGATTGCAAATGATTGCAAAGATACTATTTAAACTGAACTGAGCTGAATGAAGACATCACTGAATTCAATGATGAACTGTCTTTAACTGGAAAATTAGTGTTTACTATTGTCATTTTGCATTATTGACACACTATTTTCCTAATTAATGCTGTTCAGTTGCTTTGACACAATCTGTATTGTTAAAAGCGCTATATAAATAAAGGTGACTTGACTTGACTTGACACGCATTCATGCAAACGCACACACTAGACCTCGCTGTCTTTGTACAGGGAGCTGTAGCCCCTTGTATGGACACGCATGGTGAAGTGAAGATTCAAAACCCAACATCAGAGCGACCTCCCTTTCATTTACATTTAACATACTGAAAATAACACCCCCAGACACATACACATGCTAAGTACACTGGGTAATTGATGAATGGTTGTAATGTTGCAGAAGGCCTGTAATCCTGTTAATCAGAGGCTATTAGTGCTGTGCTTTCTCTCAGGGTCTTTGTGCCAGCGGAGGGGAAAGACCATCCTCAACCTTCACCACCCGCCTATACAACTTAAATACACTCTTGTCTGAAGGCAACACACACTCCATTTACCAAAACACACCCACTCTGCCACAATAAACTACTACACTTTTCTTTTCAGAAGAATTTAAAAAAATTAAGTACTGTACAGTGGGCATCTTTTTTTAAATTTTTTTTATTAAAGAAGCATGTTTTCAAGAAATGCCAAACCTCAAATGGAGGGTTGTTTTGTTTTTGGAAATCCTCCATAAAATCAAGATACCCTGCTGACTAGGCTCAAGTCCAAAAATCCTCTCAGGGTGGCCTCTTCACACCAAATCCAATGTTACTAAATGACATTAAAAAATAAAGTATTTGCAGTTTTCACACTAAAACAATTTGCTTCAAGCCTATTGTTGAATTTTCTAATTTAATTTAATAATAATAATTTATGCATTTAGCAGACGCTTTTATCCAAAGCGACTTACAGTGCATTCATGCTCTACATTTTTTTTTACCAGTATGTGTGTTCCCTGGGAATCGAACCCACGACCTTTTGTGCTGCTAACGCAATGCTCTACCACTGAGCATTATAGTTAAGTTAAGTTAGTTAATATTATAGTTAAAGGGGTCATATGATGCGATTTAAATTTTTCCTTTCTCTTTGGAGTGTTACAAGCTCTTGGTGCATAAAGAAGATCGTAAAGTTGCAAAGACTAAAGTCTCAAATCCAAAGAGATATTCTTTATAAAAGTTAAGAGTCAACCACGCCTACCTAAAACGCCTCGTTTAAACA
>NW_015640039.1:570244-570741 GCF_001515625.1 Sinocyclocheilus rhinocerous
CACGCAAAGAAAGAAGGTGTAACTTTTATTCTCGCTGTAGTATTGTTGTTGCCGCCTCTGCCATGTCGTGGAGACGCTGTGTGTTTCGTTGTGAAAGCGAAACTGCTTTGTTTGGCCTTCCAAAAGAGGACGATATCCTCCGATATCCAATACATCAACTTCGCGCTGTGGATCGCCGGATAGGCTTTCAACATGAACGAAGTGGAGTCCAGCCCTGGGGTCGTCACATGTGGTTGCCTCAAGCCCGCCGGCCACTCCTTCGTCGAATCTGCCGGCCGTGCCGTTTTCAAGCTTGCCGGCCTCCGCTCACTCAAGCCCGCCGTGTGTGACGCTGTGTGTTTCGTTGTGAAAGCGAAACTACTTTGTTTGGCCTTCCAAAAGAGGACACAACTAGCAATCATTGGTTAAGTTGTACCCAACAGTTCAACCCAAATATTCAGATGTGTGCAGCGCATTTTATGGAGGACTGTTTCCTGAACCTGCAGAGTAGCTTACAA